>NW_026517522.1:0-55153 GCF_026319265.1 Colletotrichum chrysophilum | reverse complement strand
TTGGCTTATCTATGGGAGAGCGGACGGGATCCCGAGTTTTCCAATGGGTATGGTCGTATGTGTTGGGAGATGCGGAAAGAAATGATTATGAAGGGCAAGGTGACAGTCCTGCGAGCGTCCTTTCTTGGGAACCAAAGCCAGCACATCATCGTTCGTCACCTTGACGGATGGAAGAACACACACCTAACAAAAGAACTTTCTCTCAGATATGCGGAGACGGATCAACTTACAGCGGCAAGCCTTGAAATCGAAGAGCCAGGCAGATGTAGATGTATTGCCGAAGGCCTGCCCGTCGTCAGAGCATGGGAGGGGAAGTTAGGTGCAGCCGCAAATGATGAACAGGTTCAGACAAACGATAGGCTAGCACTGTATACATACGCTTATGAGCAGAGTATTGCGAGGGCCAGGGGCACTGTAAAAATTTAGGAAAACACCCACAGCTTGCTATCTTTCCGGCAGGCGTTCCAATTCCAGTGTATGATGCCAGCCACAAGAGACATTTTCGTCTATATCTAGTAACACAGAGTCAATGTCGTCAGCGCGCGAAGAAATCAGGTGGAGAAGGAGGCTGGCCTTCTTCGCCAGGGACACAGTGAGGTACTGCTCGTTCCTTTCGGCACGTCATCTGGGATGCAGGCATTTGTACCATGGATGCCGATGACAAGTCGCCCAACGAACCTGACACAAACACCGAACAAACTGCATCCGATTTCGAGCAGAACGTAATCATTTTAGAGTTGGAAGTTTTGTTGGATGAACGAATGCGACCTCACAGACAATGAGATGTGGTGTGGAATGAGGATGCGTCCCGTGACAATGCTGGTGGACACTGCGAATGGGCGGCAACTGCCAATTTTTAGCCCCAGAGTCGGCAGCAGGTCATTGAAAGAATAGAGGAGGTCTGATGCTTCAGTGCGCAACCTCCAGCGCAGTGGGCTCCCGTCGACCGGCGTCCTGGTGAAAGAGGGGACGTTGATTTAAACATTTTAGCACTTCGCTCGAGGCAGAACTTCTGCCCGAGCTGGCTCAACATGGCTTCATTGACGGCAGTCCGAGAAACAAGCCCATGCGGCCCGACATTTGGATTAGTGAGTCATGACTCAGATCATCACCACGCTTTGAGGAGCCATTCAATGGTTACACTGGGTGTCGCTTCTTTGGCCATGATGCGTCGTCACGTTGTTGAATTTCCATGTTTGCAGCCAAAGCCGAAAGAAGTGCTATTTGCACTTTTGAAGAATATGATTTGTGTGGGACGGACAGCAAGGATTTCGTACGTAATAATAAAACTTCCCATGAAGCGACTGCCGTTTTAACTTTCTAGCCTGGATCGTGCCGATCTTCTCGTGCTTCCCATCATCCTGTCCACCGAGCCGGCGCCTGGCCGCTGTTCCCCTCCACTTGAAGACCAACATGTTCATGATGTAGGTGGGGAATGATTGTGCCGACCAGCGAGCCAGAAGACGCATTTAGGATCAGCGAATGGTGTTGTCGAATTTGAATCGCGCAGGAGTCTTATCAGGGTCGAAGGCCTTTTCATCGCGCCGGCCTGCCTGCTGGGCCGTCTGGTCAGGCGGGGCGTTGGGAACCGATTTCTGCTCCGTCTTGGACTGCGCGTCCTTGGCTGTAGATGCCCAGGCATCGAAACTAGACATGAAACGCCATGTCAGTAGATTGGAATTTATGGGTACGCATCTCAGGCTGCGTACCGGCGTGGTTTCTGCGCTTTGGGAGTCGCCAGTATGTCGCGGATTGCCTTTGCGTACGCGGAATCAGCCGGCGGGCGCTCGTCCGGGTTGGTCATCTTGCCGCGGTCGGACGCGGAAGCTTGGCGAGACATTGTTGATGGTCGTCTGCGTATTATATTGCGTGAGTGTGAAGCTGCTGTGCAGTTTCGCCCGTGATGCTGTCGGGGGCGATTCCAGCCCGATGCAGGTTGTGCAGGAAAAGATCAGAGGGGCAGATGAATGCGAGAAGCCTCATTGAAAAGACGGCGGCCAGAAAGGTGGAAGGCACGACCCGGGGACGAAATTCCCTTAATGATTTTAATACCGGCAGGTTCTACCCAAACATCCTGCTCATCGCGCCTGCTGCAAACACATGCCCGATCCCTTGCCCCGCTCCTTTGCCAGCTTGGGGGAGGGGGGCAATGGGTTTCCTGGCTTTAGCATCACACACTCGGCAGCGCCAAACGCCCCGGGCGACCTGCAGGCCAACAGGGGAGAGCTTCTCGCTGCAAATTCATCTTGGACCGCCTTGGGATAAGATTTGACATTCATCATCTTCTTCTTGATGTTCAACCATGCCCGTCTTAGCATCAACGGTCGTGCTTTCTTGCTCATCCGTCTACCCTTTGCCTCCTCTGGGCGCAAAATGACCTCCCCTCTGCCCTCAGGTTCGATGCACTGTCGGGAATACTTGAAGCTCAGAAGAGTTTGAACTTTTGTATTCCCGATCAACCTCCCATGCTCTCGTACCACGTGTCTTACATTTTTGTCGCGCACACGCCATGTTGCTTCAACTTCAACATCACCCACATCAATCTGTCATTGCCGCCCCCAGATCGGCCGCAAGTCAGGTCAGGCTCCTTCCACTGCTGACCTGGCGTCGTCTTCCCGTTTGATATCCATGTCGTGGTGAGCATATTGCCGAAGGACATCATCCCGATGGACGTTTTCTTACCCCCCTAACCACAGGTTTGTAGCTGGGTTCATGAAGAGGATCCGTTACCTTCACCTTTCACGAGTTTTACGCAGAATTCGACGGTCGTGTCCACCGGCCACCGTCCCGTCTAAGGGACCTGTTCAGGGTTGGCTGTCTCACGGGAGTACCCGGTCTTTATTATCAGTCTGTTCGCACTTCTATGAGTTGTCTTGGAATCGAAGGTGGAAGGAGCGAATCCATTTGAGTTGCATCTTCAGTCGTTCGTCTGGGAGTTTGACATTGATTTCTGGTGTCAAACCAAAGCGTCGATAATTCTAATGAGAAAGCCCCCCCGCCTGCTAGAAGCTCCTACTCCTGCCTGCAGCTCCCCTTCCTCAAAAGCTGCCACTCCTTTCAAATTTGGAAAGCTCCTGCTCCAAAACCTCCCATCGAAGTGGTAGCTTTCCTCGGCTTTCTCCAAGCTACCACTTCAGAGACTCCACACGGAAAGCTCCAGCTACAGAAAGATCCCACCCCTTCCAAAAGCGCCTCCCAATATGGCAGCTTTCCTAAGCGCGCCTCCCAAAGTTCCCATTGTGAGAAAGTTCTAACCGAAAGATGGTAGACTACAAATGCCCCCAGAAGTCGTCGGGTTCGCCACCCTCCGCAAAATGCAGTATCAAGACTTGCTAGAATCGTGACCAACGGGGTGGTCCGTAAGAAGATGGAGTTCTGCTGAGACGCACCGCGGTTTCGAGGGCATCCGAAGCTTCCGTCGCGCAAGTCCCATCTTCCGTGGGCCGCACTCCTTTCCCCAAGAGCAGTATGTGTCCGAAGCGGTATCTCCGTGATTTCGAGGTCAACACGTCTCCTTCATACAGCAGAGCGCGAGGTGGTTGCCCAGGTCGACCTGCGGATAGTTCTGCCCTTGATTCTGAAGTCTGCAACGAATGCTGTCCACGTTTTACTCATCGAAAGGACCTTTCTGTATCGGCAGCAGTTTGAATCGGCAGGACCTTTCTGCAGGGCATCGGCAGGGCCTTTCTACATCTGCAGGACCTGTCTGCGGAAGTTCTCAGCGTAGTGACCTGCTGCCGATTTCAGCGCTATGCGGCAGTCGGTATTTGAGGACTCGCCCGTCACAGCGCCGCGCTGCCCCAGCTAGCGAATACTGAGCTGCGACCCCTGAAACATCCCATCCCGTACATACGGCTTGCCGTCGAGGCATGTCCCCAGACCACACACAGTTGGCAGAAGTTTACGGCGCGACTAGGGTGCATGCCGCGTGCGAATCCGCCAGAGACCGACTGGCGATGTGTTCTTGGGAGTGCTTGGAATCACTGATGTCACCCAAGACGAGGGTGACCGACTGCCAATTTCACGGTAGTGGAGTGACGCGCCATGGGCTTGGCTCCAGCGAGGTACGTAGCCAAGGCGACGAGGGACGACCCCCAAAAGTTCAACGGTGACGGTCGCAGTCACACGCTAAAATCGACATGCCAACACCACGGCGAAACGAAAAGACACAACAGTTGCATCGTGTTCCGAAAGGCTTGCCCTTGACTCTTATATTCGTCAATCTGACCTCTGAGATAGACGGCAACGCTTGTCTGTGGCCAACCTGATCCGCAATGCTCGGATGTGGGGCGGAAACTATGGTGGAATCGATGACAGTGTCAACGGCGGAATCGGAAGCATTGTTGGAAACGCCCCGGAACAAGAAAAAAGTGCCCCTGGAAGACTCGGCGGGACGGCTGTGAGGTTGGTAGAGAATGATATAGCACTCAGTCCCTGCCTGTCATCTTGCACACCTAGTGGTGCTGGCTGTACCCCGCCATGGAGACGGTCGCGACGCGGGTCACAGTAGGTTCAGGCCCCCCACTTCAGAACCTGGGGTACCACGCCCCGTCGTGATGTTGGGTCGCTTGGAATTATGTGGTCAATTGCAATACCGCTATGTTTTTGGCATTAGCCTCAATTGTCTTGTTCGTAGTGCAGTCAAAGTGTGCGAGCACAGAAAAGTACCGCTTCTCCCCCGTGAAGACGCAGCATTGTTATTGCCGACTTCACAGCCGACCGGGATTTTATCTGCCTTGAGCCGGCCTCATGACACTGTTGCTTTTGCCTTTGGGCTTCTGCAGAAGTCGGCATTGCTCCCGACGACTAATACCTATTAGATGCATGTGCATATAATCGGCATGTCCATCCTTTGGCTGGAAGGCATACTGAATCGAAGAATGAGGCACTTCCGAGGGTGTGGGCTGCACCCTCGCTAACAGGCATTTCGGGGGTCGGGCCGCCCCGCAGCCAGGGTCTGTACCTAAGTGCTGCCTGGAATGCAACATCACTCGAGTGCCTCATCGACATCCCGAATCATGCCACCTCTTGTCCGCCTATGTGCCTACGTGCCCGGCGCATCTCAAGTAAGTGGTCTGTCCCAGGCCGTCGTCTGGTCCGAAGTTCCTGCCTCAAATGTATGACCGTGCCACTGAGAGCCAGGGCGGGTCCTGAACAAGTGGAACGGCAGCGTACCTGGGTACCTTGCAGGAGTCTGCGAGCAAGAGATGGAAGGCGCCGTCGTGTCGTGCCTTCCTCGCATCGCACTGAAAATCAGGGACATTGAGTTGAGTGAAGTGGGCAAGAACGGCCAAGCCGGCTCATTCTTGCCGAGAACATCACCGGCGGCACCTACACCTCAATCCCCATCTTCGCTCAATCATCACCCTGCCAGCCCGCTGCTCCTTCTGACTCGCCTGTCCAATCTCAAATCACTCCGTTGGTGTGTTAGGCAACCTGCGATTGCCATTCGTCTGCTTCGCGGATTGATTCAGTCCGTCCCAATGGCAAACATCATGAGCCGCTGCGCCATCTCCTGGAATGCCGCTCCACATGGCCACAGCCCGTAGGTCGGGCGACCCTGTCAACGTGCATACGGCGCACCAATTCTCCTCCACGAGCAGCGCGTCGCTGAGGCGCGTGTCGTCTATCTTCTCCAACTTGCGGCCTCTTTTCCGTCGGTGACAGCAGATTTCCAAGTCGTCGAGGCCTGGTTTAATCAGGTTGTCGAGTTTCGCAACCTCGCGACTGTCGGCACAGCCGCCTTTCGGCTGCCCGGCCAGCGCTTGCACGCTCTTTCGACCGACCGCTCCGCCCTATCTAGGTATCTCGCTTCCAGAGGGTACCAGTCGTCCAATTCCATCTTGGCTGTCGAGGACGTCTTCATCGCTCGCTCGGTAAGCCCACACTAGGATCCGCCAGCTACCGCTGCAGTTCAGGCTAACTTACTTCGTCTCTCAGGAGATCGATTGTCCTATCCATGGCGCCATCGCTCGGCAACGAGCAAGCCTTCACACGCAGAGAGCCATCCGCCCAACTGACGTCCGAACCAAAGCCATCACGCACCGACACCCCGAGGATACCGGGAGGCACACCACCAAGACTGCCGGTCCCACGAAAGCCGTCGTCCGATTTTCCGATATCACATACGAGGATGGAGCTATTCCCAAAGTTGATGCTGATCCCTCTGCCAACAAGTTGCTTTCGTCCCATACGATCAATACACCGGTGAACAGATTGCGATCTGGAACCATTTCTCCCGCCGCATCCTTCATTCTCATTTGCGTCTTTGCAATCTTGGGGATCTCCGCCCGTCTCCTTTTGTCATGATTTCGGTTAAGGCCTCAACACTACCACATCACCTCTTCTTTCATCATCTCCGCCAGTCGATCTTGGTCATACCCAAGACATTTCTCCGATCCGATGACCTTTTAACTGCAGAGGGAGACACATGGATGATTAACACGTTGGTCCCCCTCACATTTCACGCCAAAGTCATATAGAAAGCCTGGAGAGGCAGGTGGTGTTTCGGGAGTTCGTCATGATACATCCGCAGTCCAAAAGCAGTCAGCGGTCTTGTGGCCTTGAGCTGATTCTCACATCAACGGCGAGTCCCGCCCGCCTGAATGTTTGCTAGGCGGACCAGAGATGTGCTTTCTTATGGCAAAGCCTGTCGGCTGGAAATTCATCTGATGATGATGGTGGTTGAGGTCAGTAGAAGGGTTGAGCAGGTGCGACAAGAAATGACTTACATGATAGTGAGATCAACGTGTTGACGCGCGAGATCATTGGCGAGGAAGTTACTAGCACACGATAAGTGGATGGTCTTGATCAAATTGAATGGAATGGACAAAATTCTGGACGCATCTTCGTTGTTGAGCTGTAGAAACTACGCCAGAAGACGCTTCACCCACGGAACACGCCCCTCCGTTTCATGTCACCCAGTGTTCTCTCTCCACGTTCTCAGCCTGTCAAATGCCGTCCGCTCTCAAACATAGGATCGCGCGAGCATCTGGACTTCCTTTACGAACTTTCCCCAGCTTTGTATCTGTCGGCCTCCCGCTTCTGCTGATCTGCATGTTTCCGATTGTATCTGGTTGGGAAGATACGTAAGCTGAGACGGACCGTGCCGATTGACCCAGTCTAAGTGGCATCCTGGAAGAATCGGGCCTTGTAATTCGGCTTTTCACACTACTGTGCCATGACCGTAACACAGCCTTCAACTCTTTCAGGGGTCTCCAGATTTTGCACGACAGCCAGCTCGACTTAGCGATGTATGAGCTTTCTCCAGGATTCTCACGGCTGTAGAGGCTGTCGGATAGGAGGCTTGTCTAGAATGCCAGCTAGGCGTGCAAAGTCCAATTTAGACTGTCAAAGCTCAAGATGTCACTGATTGTTGCCAACTGTTCCATGCCTGGCCTTGATCCACATTCCAATCATAGGATGTTAGGGACAAGCGTAAAAGCCTTTACACGACAACTTCAGGAGGTTGCTTTCAGAATTTCGAGCAGCATTACCTTTTTTCCTCAGAAGTGAGTCACGAGGCAATTTGACCCCAGTAAGTCCATCCATCTCTGGAGCTGAAGCTCAATGGTGTTCACGTCTTGCTGTGACGTGGAGGAAGGGCACGGGAGCTACATAGGAAATACCCTCCTAGTGGTTCTTAAGGAAAGAATTGTGGGCATTGGAAGTTTAAAGTAAGAAGCTCGGGGTAGAGGCGAACAGCGACTGGAACGAGCGCAGCGAGAGACGATGCAAGAGGCGGGCGAAGGTGTTCAGATGGAAGGTTGTCCGCAAGGGAGAGCGTCTGCCTTGACGCGGTACAGGAGGCTCCGATATTTGTGACAAAAGGTGACGTGTATGAAACCAGCCACAGCAGCTAGCGATTGATGATTGCCGGAGCCAAATGCACCAGAGTTTTCACATGCTTCTCCGGAGGATAGAAATGCAGAGTCATTACCCGTGCAAGTCAACTGGACTCAACTGCATTCCATCCGTCCGCCGATTTTCGTACTCGCTGGAGCCTTCTTCACGACAGCAAGGTATCATTAGGTATGTCTTGGCCATCCTTAAACGGACATGGTAGTGTGCAACTACAGCGTTGCGAGTATTGCGCATCATAGAAGCGAGGGAGCATCTCACTCCTTTCACGAGTTCAAAGACATTCGCTAGTAAGAATAGTTTTGGCATGGTCAACCATGAATGGAACTGATTATGACACTCTTGCCACATCGTCCGAACCTTTCCCTTCAACTGCTTTTGGCGTCTTGGTCGGTCCGGTATTTCGATTTCAGCAGGCGCAAAACATTTTTTGCAAGATTGCAGGCTAGCAAACTGTTCGGTATCGTGGTATACATGCAACATTTGACTAGATTTGCGGGTTCTGGTGCGTTGTGAATGGATGCCTTCGGGTAGGGGGCTTTCGTGGCTGATTTGGAGTATTCGTTCGGCGACGTCGAGATGTCGGCTTTGCGTTTCGGAAAGACTGCACCTGCGGAGTGCTGTCTTGTCAGAGGGCATTCAGGACGCATGATAGCATGAACCCACGTGGTCAAGCCGCTTTTTTCTGGCCTTCGACATGTTTTCTGCGTGAAGATAATAAGGCTGGGTCAAGTTGCTGGTGTCTGTTGGGTTTCGTTGCAGCGCTTGGACGGCGTTATTGTGGTTGCGGGTTCGTCAAAAAGGAGCAGAGACAACTATACAAACGTGCTTTGTACTACTTATGTCGCAAGCCTGGTTCTACAATGTTTTGAGGCGATTGATGGCATGCGTTGAAGGCATGTATTTTGCCGTGTGAGGAAGACTGAATCCACAGGCGTCGGAATCTTCCACAAGAGGCCTCCGGTGTTGACAATGTTCGAAAGATGCACCAGAGTGTGAGATCCATGAAACACATATGCTCACAGGAAACATCAAAGTCACATGGTTTGGATGTTGGGAACGAGGATATCTTTGAAATCTTGCCAGTAGCCGCAGACCCCTCAAAATACTTCTCATATCTGGGCAAATTTCGACTTCACCTCACGACAAATTTCATGTTCACACTTTGGAAATTTGGAACGTCGTGTGGTGTCATTACTGGTAGATCTCCCGCCTACGCACCACCGGAAGTAGCGTTATTACATGTGGGAGTTCAAAGACCATCAAATACATGCTGGAAAGATGCCCCATGCCTCGTTGGTTGTTGGCGCATAAAACAAAGACCCAGACATGCCCTGTGCCCTGCTTCCCTCGCCCGATTCGTTGTGGAACATTGTTGCGGCGCCTTTCCTACCGTAGACGATAAGAACCAACCTTGTCGCCGCCCTTCGAACAACCAATACTAAGTTTTTGTATGTTGATAACCCCAATATTTGTTGCTTGAGTTGATATTCCTTTGCTGTGCTGCTTTCTTGGTTTTGAGACGCCTCTTCCAGTTGGCCTTGCCAGATCAGGCTATGTTGAGATACCCTAATTTTCGGAATGACTCTCTGTCATCATGGCCATTTGCAGCTCGTTCTCCTTTGCTGCTGATTGCCTATTGAACGACATCGATTATACCATTGATGCTGGGTCCGGTTTGAAGTTCAGGTTTTCTTATCTCGCCAGTTACTTCTTGGCTATTCTCCCAAGTGTGTATCGAAAGAGAGCCAATATCTTTACAAAAGATGGTCGACCACACCCAGATGCCCGTCTCATATGTCATGGCAAACATAGACCGGTTTGTCCTACTAAGGGTTTCAATAGAGAAGTCTTGAATTATATGAAGCAGGTACCCACGCTTTCATTATGTGATTTGCATCCGATTGCAAGCAGTCTCGGCTAAAATGGGTTTTCATGCGCTATCTCGCGGCTCGTGACTACATCTTCATAAAGCTAAAGGAGCATGTAGTCTTTCCATTTCGTGGTGCTAAAACGCCGTCTGATCACCGTGACAGACTCTTTCCTGCCGAGCTACCCGGCCGTTCCCCCATTTCTCTAGTTGTTCTGCCCGTCCATACCACAACCCTTAGCCAACACCAGTAGCTGGGACGGTACTTATACGTAATTAAGCCCTTCTTCTCGAGCTGTTTCCAGTACATCTTCGATTTTCTCAGCCATGCTTCTGCTCGTAAGATACGAAAGGCTCACTCTTCATGCGAAGTCTCCAAGTAGGGCGTTTTCAATACCGCAAGAACAGTCACCTCGGTCGAATGCAGGAGCTGAGAAAGTCTCTTTGGAATCTACTGCTGAATCTCTATCCACCTCTTTCTCCTGGGCCTACTCGAAGGACACCACATCCCCTAAGAGCGCAGCGGATGGAGAGTAATGTTGCTGGCGAGGATTCAGACGCGGCGTTGCCATCTTCTGACTGTGAATGTCACTTGAGCCTGAGAAAGTTGCCCGAGAACAGCGACTTTGATACGGGTTGTGATACCAACGTAGGATATGTGCTCATAGGATGGGAAGGAATGAACGCTAACAATGACATAAGTGCCAATGCTCTCACGATGAAAGTCGGTCCTCATCATTCCAGTGAATTTAATGGCGTTCCCAGCATCGATCATTGTCTCTTCCATCAGTCTCCTCATCTTAGCTCGAAAACAGCGTTCCGCTAAGCCGCTCTGGCGGCTTGCATAGAGCGTCGCGCATGCGATATCAATAAAGGCTGAGGAATGCGTTCGTAAAATATCTCATGAATACTGTGCTGAGACGTATCCCGCACGCGCTGACACATCTTGCAAGTAAGATTGTCCAATCCGCTTGACGACAGGCCTCTTAGAACTGTCTAAAAGAAGTCTGTGCATACCCAAAGGACTGTAGTGTAGTGTTCTGACCGTTGTTGGTATCCTGGGTGTGACGTCTAGATGCTTCGCACAGCCTAGAAATGATTTGTGATGTGGATCGACGTGGCTGAATTCCGCCATAACAGCATTGGTGTATTAGTTTCCGAGGAGAATTCTACATGGTAGTACGAATACTACACAGCGACTCTCACAATGTCCCAGCACTGACCGGACGAAATCCAGACAGACACCACTAGATTCCAAGAGAAATATGCTATCGACAAAGATATAAATGTCGATGGCGAGGCTGCCAGTTGCACGAACCATTCATCTCCATAATAAAGACGGCCATACCCAATCCGAATCTGCAGCTGTGATTACAACTGTGGACATGCCTTTTGGTTCGCCGGTATAGCGTCTGTACCGCGCCCTGCGCGAGACATGCGGAGGACGTGGCTGAAAGGAGCAGGATGGCTCACGTTTGACTTTGACTTTCATGGGACGAGCATTCCGATCCGCGATGGCCGCAATGGCCTCGAAGTGCCTCTTCTGCAACTCATAACTCTCCACGTACGTTATGTCAACGTGCGGCGTATTGCCTACTACCATTGAACTTCTATGATCTCTCTGTGAATGAGGATATCAGGGCCGTGACGAAGATCAAGAACTCGAAGGGGTCTACCGATGCGAAAGTGGCAACTCCACAGGTCACACCCGTTGCCCATACCCCGACAACACCGTGGTGCCCGAAGTAGCCTCAGATCTACTGACGAAGCTTCCTATAGCTAGAGATTTGCCCTCAATTGCGTCGCAGGGATGTGCTCTGTTGACACGAAACGCTCGACAAGATTAACCACCTCGTTTGCAAGCCCGAAGCTAAAGATATAACCACCTCCTTGAGGGCCGTATGCATGCACCACGTGCTGGCCTCTGACGACTGTTTTCTCTACCCTGGTGCCAGTCCTTCTCTGGGGACGTATACCGACAATGTCTCGCAGGATATCGGCTCCGGCACGGTCCGGAGGAGGGAAGTCCATGGGCAGATTCTCATGTACTCTTTGTAGAATCTGCAGCATGTTAGCGAGCCTTGCCGACCACATATCACATGCTTTTCTCCACCCACGTTTGAACGCAGATCGTCGTCGACTTCGGTGTCGACGCTGTCGAAGGTCTTCAAGCCTCCCAAGATGGCAGTGCCGTCAGGCCTTCCCAGCGCATATGTATAATCTTTGCCCCGACGGATCCAGATCTTATTGAAGTCCGACTTGACGAGTATTGTCTGGCCTCGAACCTCTTGCATGTCGAGATCTGCCACATCTGTGAGATAGCGGGCTCCCACACCAGTGCAATTGATTAACAGATCGTGTCCCATTCCACGGAGATCAGAAAGCGAGTTGACGCTCAAGCGCTGAAATTCGACACCCGTTGCCTCCAGGCGGTTCCTGACCCATGCAAGGTAAGTTGAAGGTGTGATAATGATGGATTTGTATGCCATGCCAAATGAGGCACCGCTGGGCAGCTCATCTTTCGACAAGACTTTGTAGTTAGGCAGCTTGTTCGCGTACCAGACTTGGTCTTCAGATGAACCATCAACAAGGTCATACATGTCAACTCTTCGGACACTGGACTCTGGATGCTCGAGAGCCAAATTCCACCACGCCCAAAAGGCATCCAGCTGCATCTTTTGCTCACTTGGTGTGGAGGGAATCATGCCCATGAACACAGCGCCTGCCCAAGGGCTGGCCCACTCCTGCGACTCCGGGTCGTTGGGAAGGTTGCGAGCAACAATCGTCACGTCGTAACCCCTGGGTAGCTGACTCGCGATTGTGAGGCCGGTGATTCTGTGGTTTTACTTATCAACCCGTGATCAAAGTGCTGTCGCGCAAAGGGGTGAAATCCTACCCGGCACCTAGAATGGTGATCTTTGGCATCTTTGTTTTAGGGTTGAAGACTGACTTGAGCTTAAAGACTGAGTTATTTGTCTCTCACGGTGCTGATTACCCCATATTCTCATGTTCAGTCTGCAATCTTGTGCCAATATATAGTCTGCAAGTCAATTTCCCACCCATTTCATGAAAATTGGGCGGACCCCGGACAGACGTCGGCCTGGCCAGCCGATATCTATCGATAAACCTCGTTTGCGATGTATTCAATTGAGCTTAGCCTTTGTACCGGGGAACTGAGATTAGGGGCGAGAGCAAGGCTTGGATTGTGGGGTGCTGCTCGTCTAATTCATCCTTGAAATGGTTAGGCTGTCACGAATCCAGGGACTCTGCGATTGGTGCTTTTGAAAGAATAGTCCAATCAAACTACGCCAAGGGAATTACACATTTGCCGACGACGATTTATCTAGGGCGACAAGGGTACATGTATCAACGCTTATCATGCAACGTCAATCAAGATTTACCATGGCTGATGCGGGGAGAGGTGCTAGGGTAAGAATTTTGGGCATCGAGGTGATTGCGAAGCTGAATTAAACTAGCGATGCCTCAAACTTCGCTCATCATTGGGCCGCACACGAAATGAATTGATTCCCCGATAATGCCTATGAAGAATAGGAGCCAGACATAAGACACAAGTCCTAGTTTATCTGCTTGTCTATCTCTCGGTCTATCTCTTCGTGCAGGGAGGTGTCGGCCTGCCGCTCAGTGACCTTACCTCATGGCTTGCTGTGATTCGAGTTTGGATTCGATATAAGTTTGCCATTTTGTTTCTTGGACAGACAATCATCCTACCTGCAGCGCGATCCTCTTTTCTCCTGTTTTGAACGATAGAATCGGTATTGCAACAGCCTCAACAAGCATGAATACAAAAACAGCCATCGCATCCGAAGATGAGTCGCTCCACGGCCGCTTTTCTGCCGAGGGCGTGGTCTCGTCCGAGTATGAACGCTTTTGTCGTCTGCGAGAGTCATTCACCGAGGAAAAGCAGGCCTCGCTTATTCGAAAAGTCGAGTGAGTGTTCGTTAAAATGACAAGGTCACTGTTCATTGACTGGTTCCAGTTTCCGCATCCTGCCTCCTCTGGTGCTGGTGTATCTTCTGGCTTACATAGACCGCTCCAATGCAGGTATGATCGAGCATACCTTTCAGTGCAACCTCACGCCTCCTGTGTGATTGACTGAGCACATTTCTTTGCAGGCAACGCCAAATTATCTGGTGCTTTGGAAGACCTCGGCCTAAATGGACAGCAATGGAACGTGTCTCTGGCCGTCTTCTTTATCACATACGCGGCCGGTGGCGTGTAAGTATTGAGCTGGGCAGCGGTCTTCACACTGGCAGTTGCTAACCTAGAGGCAGCCCGTCAAACATTATGCTCAAGCGTGTCGGCCCACGATTCTGGCTCCCATCACTGCTCATCGGATGCGGATCGACGATTGTCTGTTCTGGCGTTCAAAGCACGTATGCTGGATGGATAGCTTTCAGATTGATCCTCGGCATTATTGAAGCCGGTATCTACCCCGGTTGCTCCTTCATTCTCACTTCATGGTATAGCCCCAAAGAGCTGCATTCGAGAATGACCATCTTTTACTCGGCTGCTTCCATTGCAGGCGCTTTCTCTGGACTTCTTGCTTTTGCGATTGGCCGCCTAGACAGTACTTGGGGCTACCGGGGCTGGCGCTGGATCTACGTCTTGGAGGGAGCCTTCAGCGTCATTGTGGGTGTTATGTGCTTCTGGCTGATTGAGCCTGTGCCGGGAAAGGTAACAAGCTGGTTGACAGACGAGGAGCGCGAGTATCTGGTGCTCCGGAACCGATTCACCGCGGGTGGAGAGAGCGGAATTAAGGAGCGAGAGGATTTCAACATGGCCGACGTTAAGAAGGCGTTCCGCTCCATTCACACCTACTCTGTGGCGTTGACGGAGTTCACCGTGGCCGTTGTCGTGTACGGAATCAGCTTTGTCCTGCCCAGCATCGTTCAGAGCCTGGGATATTCAAACGTCAAGGCTCAGGCAATGACTGCTCCGCCGTACATCTTTGCCTGCGTTGTCACCGTCATTTCTGGCCTGGCAGCCGATCGCTACCGCCAGCGGGCACTGTCAATCATGCTTCCAAATGCAATGGCTGTCATTGGATTCATCATCATTACCATCACAATTCGATACCATCAGATTCCCGGAGTAACATACTTTGGCATTTTCCTCATGGCTGGTGGTTTGTATCCCATCTCACCTGCCGTGATGGCCTGGGTAGCTCTGAACATGGCTGGTTCCATGAAGCGTGCAGCCGGACTTGGACTAATGATGTCCCTAGCCCAGCTCGGGGGTGTAAGTTCTGACCCAGGCCTCTGACCACGCAAAACGCTTTGCTGACTCGAAGACCCTTAGATTGTGGGATCTAACATTTTTCTGCCTGATGAAGCACCCGTATACCCTACTGGATTTGGAATCTGCATTGCCATGTTGACAGCATTCGGCGTCATCTGGCCCGGCATCTACTACCTGATCCTGAAGAGGATCAACTCCAGAAGGGCAGCCCTTTCGACCGAGGAGGTAATGGCCAAGTATACGACGGAGCAATTGACCGATATGGGCGACGAGAGTCCTCTATTCCGATATGCTCTTTAGCTATGTAGCTGAGAAGTTTCCGGCGGGTTGTACGCGCACTCAAATGTCGTTTTTGCCGAGGAATTACTATTTGGATAATCACTTGGCTATACCGCTATTTCATATTTGTCTGTATAGTTCTACCTTTTGATTATCGGTGTTCCATCAAGACATTCCCTCAGGTGTGAAGGAGTAGGCCCGAGGTACCAGTACGCCATGCTTGAAAGGATATGAAGCTTGCTTTTGAAGGATGGAACGTATCAGAATAGTGGACTATCCAGCCAGAAGGCCCCCGACCCCTTGATCCAGAACCAGTTGGTGAGGCTGAATATTACCTTGGACGCAAATATTATGACCCCATGCCTTGGCTTAATGATGTATCGTCTTGTCGAGGTATGCTAGTAGAAGGCAGCGGTGTATTTGATACACTGTTGAGCCTTGCGCCAGGGGACCAGGTCGTGTGCGCAAAAATCTGCACACTTCATCCTGGTTCTTTTGGGCAGCTTGGAGTTTTCTGAGTTGCTTACCCCGCCATCTTGCCAAGCCTGGCATCCCCGGACCGCTTATCAGCTTCCGGTCAGTCCCCGCCGATAAGCACATCCGTCCCCGGTTATTCTGCATGATAAGCACCCTTCATCCGGTTTGCTGATGCGGTTCTCCTCTTCAAGCCCACTTGATCCAGCTTACGCATTTCTCCCTTGCTTCTTTCATCATGAGAGAACACGATGCAAACACATATCCCAAAATCTGGCTCCCGCAGACCAACGACACGCACAACTACTGGCTGCCAAACTTGTCGACGGCGACGTATAAAGTGTGACGGTAGGTCTTCAACACGCCAAACGAGGATCAACGACGAGATTGATAATGGAAATCATTAGAGGTAAAGCCGTCTTGTCAAAGATGCCAGTATGCAGCCATCGACTGCTCCTACAAGCCTCAGCTGAAATGGCCACGACAAGGTGCGAGGATGGGCAACAACCGCTCCCGGCGGCACCGAGTACAGAGCGATGCGTCAACTCAAAAGACTGATTCCCTTTTGAGCGAGGAAACGAGGTTGGAGACTTTCTCGGTAGACCGGCTCGAGGAGCCCATCCATGCAATGTTTGTGTCCGCAGCTTCGTGCACAAGCGGACCCGATGTCGACGACAACCACGACTTGGCAAGCCGAATTGATCTCGGAATGAATCAATTCTCAACAGACAATAGGGCATTACTCGCGTCGATGCCATCTAAAACATGCTCTCTTTCCATCTCATCGCTTGGCGACCCATATCAGCTTCCGAACATGAAACGCGAGGACAGCATGCTTTTTCACTATTGTAAGACCTATATAGGACGTATATGTCGTCTAACACTGATTGGTAATGGCGTCTAGATGTTGCCGAGATGTGCCCTCAATGCATTGTCAGGAACGGCTACAACAAAAGTTATCGCCAAGTTATTCTCCCACTAGTCAATAAATCCAACATCCTACTGAGAGCCATTTTGGCCTTCACGGCTAACCGCGTCAAATTGCAAGATGACCGCTTTCGGACTGTTGCCCTTCGTCACCAGGCAGCAGTGCTACAAGGCTTGCAACAGTCACTCAACAACAAAAAGCGGACATCCTTCTCGAGACTGGAAATACTCAGCACGATCCTCATGCTATGCTTCTTTGAGATATTCAGCCCGGGACAAATACCTAAAGACTCGCATGGCCTGCCTACAAGACCTTGGATGACGCATGCAGGGGGGGTTCGCAGATTGTTGGACTTGGGCCCGCTAGAATCCCATGACTCTTACTACGAGAAAGCTGTCGTGTCTTTTCTCAGCCAGTATTTTGCTTCCCGCAGCGTACTCGCCTTTACTTCCTTGTCGCCACTAGAGGATCAGATTGAGATTTTTGACCATGCTCAGTACTGGCTGGGCATGGCTGATCGGCCACCCGAGGAGATCAATCCGTTCGCTGGATGCTCCAATGAACTGCTCAAATCGATTTTGGGCATTACATCGCGAATGAGAAAAGTTGCACAATCGCGGTCGCAATCATTACCAGCTGGAGGTCTACAACAGACTTGGGCCAGCATGATGGCAAAACACCTTTTTGCCATGGACCAACTTCCACCCGCTGAGCGCAGAGACGGTGATGCAAGCGCGAAATTGCCAAGCCAGCACGCGTGTTCGGCGCCGACAACTCTTCTAGAAAAGACATCCGAAGCCTTTCGTTTAGCCACTGTGGTACTGCTGGGGAATTTATATCCTCAATTAGATATTACAGCTTATGAGCAAACTGAAATGTGCCTGGATCGGCTGGGTGGGATTTTAGGCTCTGGCGTTGCAGTTCCCCAACACGGGGCACTTGGCGCTTCCAGCTACATTTGGCCGTATTTCGTCGCGGGATGCCATTTGCATAGCCCGGATCAGAAGGTTTCACTGACACAGCGGATCAGGCAGCTGTTTTCACGAAACCTGTCCGGCGACACGGCGTCGAGTCAGATTCTTTGCGTGCTTGAGGAGGTGTGGTCCCTCCCGGTTGGCCACCGGGCGGCAGCATGCAGCGACGGGTACAGCTTTCTGTGGGAGAGCACCAAGTTGAACAGACACCAAGTGCTTGAATGGGTGTGATGGGATGGCAACATATAGTCTTGTTTGCACTTTTATACGTGATGGTTTTGATATTGAGCACCTCGTCGAAGCCTACTTGCTGGCCTCACGGCCAAATACTCTGTTTTCGGCGCCTCTAAACCTTGACCCAAGTGTATCTCACGACTACCCTCGGCCTAAAGAGAGATATGAGACGGCAAATAACTTGTAGGGATTCCAGATCGCTCATCAGACCCATGATATGCCCAATCATACAAGCTTCAAGACGCCCAGCGGGGAGAGAGAGGATGGACCCACAAGACTTGTGTTACTCATGCAGCTCGTTTGAAACAGACCAAAAGCAGTAAAGCGCAAAGAGCCCTTATCTTGCTATGCTGCGTCGCTCTGCATATACTGCATGTGACTAGCATGCTGACTCCATCACCTTAGACCTCGTTCATTTTACACCCATTTGGGTTTAGAGTGAAGGCATCAGATGTGTCACATCTTGGTCCCCTGCACTCCGATAATCAATGATTTTGTCTGCATTTATCAACTGGAACACGATTCTCGAGGTGCAACTTGCAATTGACAGATTTGTTCCAAATTCAACTCCAAAACCTTTAATACAATGACATCGTCTGTCCCTAAAAAGAAGGTCATCATCATTGGTGCCGGCGTATTCGGCCTGTCCACCGCTCTGCATCTCCAGCGGCATCACCGAGATGATATAGACGTGCTGCTGCTTGACTCTGCATCATTTCCCTCAATCGACTCTGCTTCCGGCAACGACACATCTCGCGCCATACGCATGGACTATGCTGATTCGTTCTACGCCAAGCTTGCCAAAGAAGCCATCGAGGCCTGGCAGACCGACCCCGTGTTCTCGCAGCATTTCCATCTCTCTGGCCGTATCGGAGCTCAGCCCCCTGGGTATACGAATGTCGAAAAGTGCAAGCATGTCCTACGGGCCAATGAGGTAGACTTGGAGGACTTTGGAGAGGCGGACAAGGTCTCAGCTCTTCACAGCAAGTTTCCGCTCCTAGGAAATAAAGACAAGCTTCGGGGGTGGGACTTCTACTACGTCAACGTGAGACTGACTTCTTTCTCCTCCTTCCTCTCGGCTCACTGCATCTACTAAATTTGGCGCAGCACGCTGGGTGGGCGAACCCTAAGGAAGCTGTTATCTCAGCCATGAAAGATTTTGAATCTCTTGGGGGGAAACAAATCAGCGATCCACAGTGTGGGCGTGTTGTCGCCAATATCCTCTCTGATAATCAGATCCGCGGAGTCAAGACCGCCGATGGGCAGTCACACTTTGCGGAACATGTCATCTACGCCACAGGAGCATTCTCAACTTCTAACAAGGAACTTCTCCCCGGTCTAGGCACCCAGATACACCCCACTGGTTTTGCCATTGCCCACTGGAAACTAGAAGACCCAGAAGAGCTGAGAGCTTGGAAAGGTTATCCTGCCGTAGACATCTACCACAATGGCTACTTCTTTCCTCCAGACCCCGCCACCGGTCTCATGAAGCTTGGGTTGGGAATCGTGGGGTTCACACATGACGAGCATTCTCGATCAAGCTGGGAGGATCAATCCGACGTCGGCATTGCTCTTTGGAACAGCGATCTTGTCGGAACCAATGAGGCCGGAAAGATTCCGTCCATCGCAGAAGAGGGCATCCGTTGGATCCTAAACAGATGGGCGCCAAGCTTAGCCACAAAGAAATTCTTTGACATGAAAATATGCTGGGACGCCATGACACCCGATGGAGGCTGGTTGATTGACCATCACCCAGATATCCATGGTCTCAGTGTCGCGACCGGAGGATCGGGCCACGGTTTCAAGTTCCTTCCTGTCGTTGGGAGCTTCGTCAGCCAAACTCTTGGCCTCGCTGAGAGTAATCGGACTGCTGGGCCCAAGCTTGAAGAGATGAGAAGCAAGTGGCGTTGGAGCCGGCCTTCAAACATGGATGTCAAGGATCGGAAGGTTGTGCTGCAAGGGCGACCTATATTGAATGTTATGCATCATTTGAGAGCTCAGACGCCCGGGCAGATCAACGACATGGTTCGTTGCAGATTATAAAAAGGAGCAGCGGCAGCGCAAGGATTAGAACCAAAGCAGATCGCATACAACAACAACACCACCAACAGGAACGCAAATAGCGGCGGCATAGCCGCTACAAAATGCCACACAGCTTGAGTCAAATACCAACCACGTTCAAGAACTTGGTGACATAAATGCCAGAGTCTACCTCAAACCATCAAGCGAATGTAGAAGCAGGTGGTAGACGATCTGGCAAAGTGAATCAATCGTGCATCCTCAGAATGGGCAGCATAGTCCGTGAGCACCGGTCTGGTTGGGACGTTACACAGGCAATGTCCAACGAGCCTGTCTCCAGCTGAATATAATAGCAGATGCGCGCCTTTCGATTCAGGCTGAGTCAGTGACCAAGCAATCCAATTGAAGACAAATTCACAGGCAATCCATGGTAGCCTTGGCAGAAGAGATAGTGACTATTCGGCGAGAAGACTCACAGCCGCTAGAAGCGTCAGGTTGATTTGTGATGTGGCTTGCTTGACACCCTCAGCCAAGGCACCAGGAAGTTATCGTTTCACAAGTACACGCAGACAGTGTACGGTATTACGGCGAAGAAATCATGGCAGGATATTTACCTTTCGCGTACGTAGATTGCTGTCGCTACGCGGTCAGCAGAACCGGAACAACCTTTGGTGAGCAGGAACATTGTATTGGGAGGAACTAATGCTGTAAATTGCCATCTACTTTTCGGTTTTCTACCACTGCCCCAGCGGGCCCCATGTATAACTTGGAACTTCCCTCACTCAGCCCGATATGTCTTTGAGAAGGAGACAGCCCAGTTCCTTGATGAAGATATCAGCGTGGCTTAGGCCATTCCTCAGCTAATCTCTCCGTTTTTCCAGGCAGAGGAAGTTTCGAAGAAGCGTCGTGATGACCAGCTAGGGCTTCGATAGCTGGAGATGGCATGGCAGTCGTGCCATTGTGACTAGAACTGCCTGTCAGAGTCGAACCTTCGGCTAAAGGGTTAGCAGACAGCTTGGGTGGATGCGAAGGGTGTGATGACACACAGCAATCGGCGCCAGTGAAGGCAGAATGGACGTTGCCGTCACCATAGTAATCTTCAACGAGTACTGCGAGTGAGGGAGAGCTGGATGATGCTTGTCATGAGAAGTAAAGGCTGGCATCGAACGCACCATCCTATGGTCAGTGTGACGTGCTGCTTCGCAGGTTACCTCACGATTGAGGAGAGCAAACAAAACCTTGCGAAGGGCAGAGATTTATCAAACCGATAGCAGAGACTCG
This sequence comes from Colletotrichum chrysophilum, assembly GCF_026319265.1. Lineage (NCBI taxonomy): Eukaryota > Fungi > Ascomycota > Sordariomycetes > Glomerellales > Glomerellaceae > Colletotrichum > Colletotrichum chrysophilum. The sequence goes on along the minus strand of NW_026517522.1, from coordinate 33,975 downwards.
TCTCAACGGGTGGACTGCATGTCGACAGCAGGCAGGACTGGCAATCCTCACAATAGCATAGCCAAAACCGAGAGAAATTCAACCAAACCGGACAAATTTCGAATTTACCATATAACCCAGTGAAACTGGTTCTCTCCGTGCGCAACGTGTTGGAATGATTCACGGCAACCTTGAGGTGAGTTCGTCGCGACACGTCTTAAATGTACCCCCGCTTTCAATTAACCACCAACCCCTCCATACGATCATAAGCTCGTCATCCCTTCCCGCTTTTCCAACATGTCCAAAGCCTGACACATTACCAGGTTAATTTAGGTAGGGCCATCCTCTTCAACAATGTGGAGCCATATCTGCCCAGGTCCGGTAGCATGAAGATGAACACTTACATTTATTCAACCGTGGGCTAGTTGACTCTGCTCCGTGGATGTCAAATCACGAGGTGCCTGAGCAGGTTCATCGGTCATGGTGCCAAAGGACCGAAGGACTGAAGAGACTGCAGTGAGCAAACGCCATCTTTTAGAGAAGAAAGCAAGTAAACATTGGGGCGAATGTAAACCTCCGCTGTTTCCTGGACGGCAACATTATTACATCTGGTACTAGTTGCAGAAAGCCTTGAATCGGATTACCATCGTCGTCTTCGGAATTCAGGTTTTGAAAATGATTTGCGGCATACCGTTGTGAAATTTTCGACCTGCGAACAAATGGTCGAGTGTTAAAGACGGGCCTCCACCGCATGTTTAAAACATGAGCTGCCCACGCTCGCTGACCAGCCGGACACATTAGTTCAAGAACTAGGGCACAAATAAAGACTAGGAGGTATGTTCCACGCCAGTGTCATTGGCGTCAAGTACCAAATTATCCTGCAACTGTCTGCATGGCGACGAAGAGTGGCAGCTGCCGGGCTTTCAGACACGCTGCACCCGCTCCAATATGACACCAAGCTGTGATTCATGGACACCGGGATGAATGACCTGCCCCTAGAGCGCGGGCTGTCCAACGCGAGCATGCAAGTCTTAACCCAAGGTTTGCGCTGTGGAAGGCCTCGACTTCTGCCTTAATCTTTCCGAAAACATGACTCTCAAAATCTTGGTCGATCTCATGAACTGGCATGATGATTGAAGTGAAACGTGATTTGTTAGTGTTGTGGTCAGTCGTTTGCTTGGTGAGGGCGTGGGTGGAGGCTGCCAACAGCCTCAGCATCCCGCCAGGTATCCGCACTGTGCCAAGCGACTCATGCGAAGCAGCACATCGAGGCGGGCAGAGAAAGCTCCCACACGAGTGGCAGCGAAAGACTGGGCTGAGAATAGACTCAAAGAGGGCGGGTAGGATTCGGAGATGGCGACGGCACTCACGCGTGGCCTGCCCATCCAGGTGCCATTCACGTCATGGTAGCCAATCCGGTGCAGTGTCAGTTCTAGGCTGCTAGCAACTCCATCCCATGGCAGCGACCAAGTGGGCATGATTCCGACTCAGCCTGGCCAACCTTTCGACCTAGGACACTTGTCTTCGATGCTCTGCAGGCAAGGTCGACGGCAAATTAACATGATGGTGAAATGCCGGAGTGCTGTGTGTATGTTTCCTAATGGGCAGTTGGTGTAGTGGGAAGAGGGCTTGTCTAGGAGACATAGGTTGTGAGATCTTCTTTGATGTGGCTGGTTTGGGTGTTTGGTAGAATGCTTTTGAGGTCTTGTAACTTTTTTCTTCTGGGACACGCTATTGTTAGCTATCGAACGGGGTGGCACAAAAAAGATACGAGAGAATTGAAGCTACAAACAGATTTTTACTCTGGAAAGAGATGAGCTTTCGAGTCTCTGCGCAGTGCGCATTACTTCCCCGCTTGGACTGAGGGACGATCGAGCAGAGTGACGGTCTTTGCAGACGTGATCGCTGCGCCTGCGTTCCTGGTAGTCAAATGGGGCGGCTCCTAGTGCTCACGTAATTTCTTTTGCCAACTGTCTGGTACCAGAGCAACGACGGTTTGATCTGCATACGCCCTGTGCCCAATATAGACGGCGGATTCAAGCCTTTCCTTGACATGATCACTACTCAATGATTCTAATCACGCTTGCCTGCGTTCCCCCCAATCGCTCCATACGTTGATGTTGAGACAGGTGGCGCAGACAAAACAAATGCTACAAATCTCGATTGCTAACAGCCAAAATAGCACATACAACACCGGGCATTCGCCGGTCGTCACCGACCCGACTACTACTCCAGCCCTCACTGGCTTATCTATGGGAGAGCGGACGGGATCCCGAGTTCTCCAGTGGGTATGGTCGTATGTGGTCAAGAGAGGAACAGAGGATGCTCATATTGCATCGGTGGAATACTCGCGTTCAGCTTTCACCATTTCCCCGTCCCGGCAACATGACCCTTGTCATATTTGACTTGAGATGTGTTGTACTTTTGTTTTTTGATGTTGCCTATCCGTTTCTGTTTAGAGCACTAACCCTCATTCGCGAAATGCATCATGTGCCCGCTTGGGGGCGAACGTTTACTCGCCTTCTTGGCTTGAATACTTTCCTTTCCAGCATCGTCCTATTTCGGTGCTTCACTGATCCAATCTTCCTCGCAGGCAGCCTAATCAGGACCACCGACATCTCTGGACCATCCGTATCACCGCTCTCCTCGGGAAAGATGCAGCGGTCTGCTTCATTCATACGTTTAGCCTTTGGCTTCCTCCTAAAGTCATTGCACGTAAGCGTACTGCAGGTTAAGATAGGGGCGGTCAAACAGGCGAATGGCCGCGACGGGTGAGGCACTTGAATACCTTGCTGCCAGCCTCACCTGACATCAACGCGCAGACGAACGCCTATGTTAATCCTCAATGTTTGTTAATCAAAGCCACCCCTTAACGAAATCGTCTGCCGGCTGTTCAGAATTTTACGCAGGTCTACGTGCTAATTTGTATCTGGTTGAATCTCCTAACGCTTTCGCAGAAAACAATTCATACTGAGAGGACAAAATCAATCGGCCCGCATGCTGCGCCTCTCTTGACAGACACATGAGCAGCCAAGGAGAAGAATGGCATCAGAAGTCTGCATACGGAACGGGTCGACTTTCAGGTTCTTCCCAGTTGCTCAACATGTCTTCCCCTCGCTTTGGTCACGATTGTGCTAATTAAGCCTGGAAGGGTGCAGAGGAGCGCCAAAGGCCACGCAGTCCAAGAAATCCTTTTCTACCGCATGCACGTTTGGATTGGATGACTATCTGTGAAGACTCCTGACTTCTAGAATGTGTATTGAAACAACCAATAGACTGGTCTGGCACTTTTTAAAGTCCAACATTGGGGGAAGTCTCAACACTTTGTACTGAGCATCTGTGAGGCCGAAAGAGTACATCGCAGGAATATTGTTTGTCCCGTTGTATTTGAGTTCATCTTCTCTATTTCCGTCTCTCAATCCTTCGTCGCAGTTTGCCAACCATGTGTCATCGCCCGGACGTACTTATAACGTAGGTCTCAAAGGACTTGCTGCTACTTAAGAGACAGCTTCTTCGCGTGCGCAGTGGCCTCCTTAGAATCAGCAGCCTCCGCGTTCTAAGTTTTCACTTACGCGCCTGAGGAGGTCAACTGACGACGAAAGCGAGGGACATCTTGAGGTTTTCAGAGGTGCCGTGCCACAGGAAGCCTGGGACGTTTGTTGCCTTTGTCACCCTTTCCATCCGGCATGTTCCAGCGGCCGGACGGGGCCTAAATATGACGAGCACTCTTTCAGCAGCTTGTCTCATGGTCCAAGACGGCGTGTAACCACGAAAACACACAATGGAGAGGTCAAGCATGTCTTCATGTTCTCGACGCTCAAGTAAATCATCGTCCGCGATGCTAACTTTTGGCCGGGCATCCAATGGACATCGTCGATGCGCGAATGTCGCCGAGTCTTCAAAACGACTCTTTATGAAGGCCTCAGCGAACTTGAGAAGTTATACATGTTGACAGTAGCCTGGTTGTCGAGCCTGTGATACGAGTGAGCCTGCCTCTCGTAGCTAATGCTCTTTAGTTTGGGATGGTACTGAGTGGCGCGAGTTGTCTCGAATGTTCGATTGGATGCAATGGTTGGGATAAGAGGCAACTTCATCGTCAAAGGCTGTCCAAAGTGCCGGCTTCGGTGCTTCTCGTGGCAGTGTTGCTGCGGGTTTCCTTACCTTGGAAATAGCGGATAACAACATCCACCTTCTCCCTCGACTGTTGAGGATCGGCGACACAGCAGCAATCGGACTTGGAACGGTGCTCTCGAGGACAGGACCGGCCGCTGAGATTTGAGTGTACGAAAATTCGTGTTTGGGGTTCGTTTCGACCGCACGGGAGGCTGGCTTGTGGTCAAGGACTTTCTGATTGATGTCGTCGTCTTGGATGAGTTGCAGTCAAGGAGGCCGCGACGTCAACGATTAGCAACTGGAATTGCAAAAGTTGCAAGCATGCCACAAACCCTCCGGTAGGGGCAGAAAAGAAATATGTAAAGGATATAAGGGGCTCCCAGGCATCTGATAATGTGAGGTAGTGCTGAAAGCGAAGGTTGAAGGAATGCGTCTGTCGCTCTCTATGTGAGGTGGGTAGCGCGGCATTGATCGTTTCCCGCTGAGGCTGCGAAGGTACCTATACGACCATGAGCTGGATGGCACTGGGCGGCTCTTCGCCGTCGATACGTTTCATGCACGTTTGAACGTTCTCGGGGCTTTGAGCGGCGCGGTTGGTACGAGTAATGCCAGTGCTCTGGCGGATGATGTTGCGCATCGATGCAATCCGTGGATGGTTTGGACCGGTGAAGGTGCAAATGTGTGCCGCCTTGGTGGGCTTGATGCTGATTTTAGCGGTGCGAATCGGCATGGAGCCACTGTAGCTACGGCGGTCTGGCCGCTGTGGTGTCGACTACGCTGTGCACGGGCAGACTGAAACTGCCGATTCAATCGCTACAATCGGCACTTAGCCGCTGTAGCTCCAGCGAGCAGGCCACCTACCTTACAGACCCGCACCACCTACGTGTGACGGACGTGAACACTCCGAACCCCAGCTGCCGTGACGGGAAAATGCAATTCACCAGAAAATGATTTCCGACTTCCTACCTAAGCCAACCAGTCCCCCCGTTCCATCTTCATGGGATGGTACAACCCTGTTATTGGCTGGCTGATCCCAGTTAGCTCGAGCCCACAGTGGTTATCAAACCAACTCGATCGCGTTTTTGGGCTCTCCGTCAAGGCTTCCTGCGATGTATTCGTCTGGCCATACCATCAACTCAAGGTCTTGACGGCTCATCATACATTAACCCATCCCCGTGTGAACGCCAGCCTTATCCTTTGGTCTCACAAAACGCCATTAAAATCCCCTCATTTCCGCCGGCCGTGAATATTGTTCCAGCCCAGACTTAACAGACCTTGCGACGCTTGCTACTTCTCATCCGTCAGTAAGGTCCAGAGAGGGACAAGACAAAACGTACCTGAGCGGCTCAATAACAAGTACCTCTGATGACTCGCGCATCTCCTCAGAGCACCATGATCGATTGTGGTGGTTCCAGCTGAGCTCTTCGGGCCTGATGATCCGCATGTCCCTCTCCGAGTACCATCTTTCGCCGTCCACGCACTCCTTCAGGTAAAAAAGACACTCGAGACACTCGAGGGCGACGATGTACTTGGTCCAGGCTTCAGGCGGACGGAGATTCCATCGAATCAGCGCTGTCATCATGGCCACGGTATCAAAGACCTTCTCTCCCCTCAACATCTTCAGCTCGTTAGTGGTAATGGCGCCTTTTCTAGACGGAAGGCCTTGTCCCGCGAGATGTGACAGCGACAGACGCTTCTCCTCTTCCGACATCAGGACATCCACGGTGTCAATGTTGTACAACTCCAACGCAAGCTTCATCCATTTTTTCTGCTTGTCGTTGTGCCAGCTTGCGGGGGTCCATACGAATCGCTCCTCTGGGTGGCATTCCACTTCCGATGTTGGGCTTGTCACTTCGATGGCCAGGTCGTTTTCATTGTGGACATCAACCGGGGCAATGTCTGGTGAGTTTTCTTGCTTGACGACAGCCGACCGAAGCCGAGGACGGTCCAAGCCTATGGCAGCCCAAGACGAAGGGATGATTCCATCCGGAGCTGTCCGCCTTCTTCGCCGGTTGGGTTGATGATCCCGTGCCGAAGGGATTTGAGCGAGCTGCAGGCTACTAGGTCCTTCGTTGTCGATCTTGATGGCTCCAACGGGATGACTGCCCGCGGAAGCCGGTTGGCCAGGCTCGAGATTGGCCATGGTGGGTGAATAGAGCAGATGATGATTTTTGCGCGGTTCAATTTTTTGTTTGCTGCTAATGAGGAAGAAATAAACAAAACAAGCGCGTTCTGCCGACGGGCTCCTTCCCGTGTTAGGAAACTGCAATCTGAGGTTGTGAAGGGAAGGTAGTGGAGGGCACAGACCACTGCTGTGTTTTATTCAGTGAAAGGAAGATGGCGAGGGTTGCCAATTTCGCTTTATCAGCCGTTCTGACTGAACTCATAGTTGGACGGCTCTTCTCCCGCAGCAACTTCAGCACATTAACTCCCGGCGTAATCCTCCTCCAACTCATCTCTCCACGAGCCCGTTCAAGAGATAAAAAGTCACACCACCAACTTTGATTTTTTAGATATGATTGTGATCGACACTAGAAACGCGACTGCTGAGATCTGTACTGGGAATGCACTATTACCGGGCTCAGGGCAAAGTGAGATGAGCGGGAGTCATTTTCAAGCATAGCCTCTGCATGAAAAAAATCGTGGTTCATCATGTACAATGTATAAAACCCTTAGGTGACAAGAAAATACGGTGACGGGATCCTGATGGTACTAGCATGATTGTTCATCCGAAAGTCCGGGGCCTCCATGCATCGAGTCTCAATCTTGCTGAATGACGACGAAGACACCCCAAACCAACACACGGGGGAGGCCAGCATGTGGGGACTTGAGATGGCTGGACTGGATGTATCTGCTGTTTGAGGGCGGCCCAATCATCCTGCCCTGGGTAGCTAGGGACTTCCATAAATACTGAGCTGTATATGACAGTTGGACATACTGTAGGCAAGCATTATTGGATGTGAAATGTAAATACGCCGCCGGTATGTCGTCAAATCTCCTGAAATTTACAGCACCAATCTCAAGAAGAAATTTGTTTTTCGAGGACCTCATCTCACACACGCCGTCAATTAACATTGGCGTGCGTTTTGAATGGCGCCGAGGCGTGGCTGGCTGCGTTAACGTTTCTTTCTTTGTACGCGCTTCCCGTGATGAGGGGTTGAAACAGTTGTCTTGCTACTTACTGTGGTGCTTCTTGTAGCCATAAACAAAACAGATGCCTGTGATGTCTGTGAGCATTCCTATGATTCTGCCGGTGGATAGCAGCTACTCCGATGAGTCTCGATGACTCTTGACCAGCACACGCCACCGTCAGTTCCGACAACATGGCGGAGACCATCTCCATCCCGCATCGGATTCGTGTTCACCAAAGCTAGCTATGTCTTTGCACCCAAGGGACAAGCATGCGCATTAATCTTGCACTAGACTGTTGCTAAAGTTGCAGCCTGACCTGTGACCATGACCTGATCTGTATATACTAGACAAGTCAAAGCACGATTCCCAAGCTACGAGATCATCTTTGTCAAGCTTCGCATTGGGTTATTGAAAGTCTCACACAGCTCGATCCATCCCTATGTATCCTGTATCACTTCCACCGCATTATTGACATCCTTCCAGGCCGACCATCCCGATAGGGTACGTATTCGTTCCGGGGTACGCTCGACAACGGCCAAGCCGTCATGACCGGCTGTGCGATTGGATCCTGGAATACATCAAACGCCTTAGTTCAGCTTGCCTTTGGAAGAAGACCGGGCCTTGCGATTGCTCTCGGTGTACTCCTTTAGAGTCTCAGCGACCTTATTCCTCTTGCGCTTCCGGGGCTTCTGCTTCTTCCGCCGTTTTTGCCTATACCCATGTGCAACCTCCGCCAGAACGTCGGACCGCACCTATGTTATGAAACCATGTGCGGTGTCGACTGTTGTTTGAAGATGTTGACCAGCCGGTACAAATCGGCGCGCGAGTTCTGTCCGCAATCGCAGTCAGCCACTTCAAGCCCGGGGTCAAGTACTATGCCAGCTTACCTGAGGTATTGAACGGGGTTATAATCGCGGCCCGGGTCGAAAGGGTCAAAAGTGAAGTGGTCATCTGTCATCATCAGAAAAGCCCAGTACAGCTTGTGAACGAACATGTTTCTTGGTACCGCCTAGAAGCGTGTAGATCGGTAGTACTCCTGGGATAGAAGGACTTCATTGAAATGACGGTTCTCGCGAGAGAGCGGCTTCAGTAGATAAACTCCTTGCATCTGTCAGCTACGTGCTATTGGCCTTGAGAGTGATCGGCATTAATAATGAGGCGCCTGTGGGTGTTATCTTTGTTTCGCGGGGCTTTAATTGACCATATGCTTTTCGTCGACCAGGTTTCCTCTTGGACCGGAGCCTGTTCACTGATGTTGATGATAGTACGGCATTTGTTCGCTGGGTATGGGACGTTGTTATTGGATTTGATTGCTTCACAGGGCAGGCTGTCGAATCGGGCCCTGAGATCGGAATGAATGGGGGAGTCGGCGGCCTTGGTCGTCTTGATAGCATGAGTGAAGAGCGAAGAGGAGCCCGCATGCAGTAGAGCCTGATTTCTGAAGGTTGGTCCACGTTTGGGTAGAGAGTCGGTATTTGGAGGCGTTTCTTTCAAGCGAGCACCGTTCAGCCACTCTGCGTGAACGTGCCCAGTTCTGCAAAGATGGAAGAGGCCCGCCAGTTTCAACACATGTTTGATATCGCAATGGAATCAAGTCTAAAACGAGAAGCCTACGATCAGTAATGAGAGAACGGGAATAAGAAAGAGGTTGAAAGGTCTCTAACATCTGAAACCCGGCATAGATCACTAGTTAGCAACAGCAAACGAATGATGGGGAGCAAATGAACCCAGTGGGTATCGGAATTTATTGAAATATGCGGATTGCTTCTGGCAACATCCTGCATCACACTGGCTTGTCGTCCCAGCATTACAGTGGAACCCAGCTTTATTCAGAGTCTTCCACGTGTCTTCTTGCGCTCAATGGCAAGGCTGTTTTCATCTTCAGGGTGCAGCATCTCAGAGATGACAAAGCACCCAGTCTTTTGCTTGACTGATTTTTTTGTGACTGTTCACGACTTCGTTGTGGCTTTGTTAAAGCATGTAGGTCAGCCGTTTCGATCTGTCGATTTGCCGGGTGGATGTAGGTAATTTGGAAACAGAGTTTGCAATTATGAATGGGTGGTAGCACAGTTCATGCATCTTGTATGATGCACTTGGTTGGGGTTAGGAACTTCGAACACACAAGGAATGCATCGTTCTGTAAATACAGCCTGAGTCATGCGACTCAGCACAAAGAATGGCAGACCATGGATTGTGATACGAATCGAAATCAGGGCTTAACCGCACGGGAAATGCTCAAAAACATGTCAATCCCATTGACGCCAAGATTTGTCCACAGGACGGTGACAATACCCATGACAATTAAGGCTGGTACTACCATAAGATCAGGAGATCTCTGTTGGTAGCGCTAGTGCATTAGAGAGAGGGACACTTGTTCACAGGAGCTCGTGACTGCTGCCATGACGAACAGCCTTCTAGCAAGCTTCAAGACCCCTACAAACGGGCCGGAGGTTCCAACTTATACCTCCGAGGACAACAGCGGTCTGCCTCTGCTTTGCCATTGTTCTGTTCGGTAGATTGAGCGCAGCTGAGGCAGAAGGAACGGCGCCAAGACGCGAATAAGTTACGACATGAGTTTAAGAGAAGACAACCAACCATACATGATGTCGGGCTTGTTAGAGGCAGCGATGTGTTTTTATGGGCTTGGACCATTACATGGCGTGGGCGTAGGCGTGGATGTTGACATAGGCAGAGCCGTTGCATCAGGAATCCAACGACATCGTCTTCGCTGACCTAGACTCACGAAAGGACCTCGCGCGTGTTTCCGCCCACGTTTCAGCTCATCCGCGCTGCAGCATACGCACCGAAGATATAATCATCTCGCAGAGGGCTTAACTGTAGAGGGATTGAGTGTTTTTGAAAGAAAATGCCTAAAGTATGTGTTGGGGTAGGTCCACGTTCTCTAATTGATGGTGCGACTAATGGCATCGCCTCCATCGGATAGGAAGTCCTGTCGATTTCGCCCTTCTAATCCACGCAGTCCGCCTGAAGCGCCTGAGATGTCTGACCCGAGGCAAAAAGCGGATCTAGCAAAAACATACAACACCGGGCATTCGCCGGTCGTCACCGACCCGACTACTACTCCAGCCCTCATTGGCTTATCTATGGGAGAGCGGACGGGATCCCGAGTTTTCCAATGGGTATGGTCGTATGTGGCAGGATGTAGCTTGTAGCCCAACTATAAGGCGGCCCTGGGTGGGTGAGCCTGGCCGTCTGGACAGCGAATGATGTTAGCTATCTATCCTTACGGAGTCTCCCTGTGTTGTCTCTTGCTGATACACACTGAGAATGAGCGCCTCATTGGCTTCTCAGCTTTTTGAGTTGTGGCTTCAGTTACGTAACTTAAAGAAGTCTGTCAGATCTCGGTGGCGGAATGGAAAACCTCTGATCCAAGGATGGGCACAAATAACGATGAGAATGCAAGTACGGGAATCAATCCAGAACTATGACTTAGTAGATCTTCTCGTAATGCGAGATCATCGACCAAGAATGAGCATTTTGCATAGAATCCAAGCATGTTGACCGAAGACGCCGGCGACGGGAATGGCCGAGATCACCAGACCGTAGACCGAGGCGATTCTACTCCGAGTGGCTGAGGCCATGATTGATGACATTGTGTCTGCAAGACTGCATTTTCGAGACGCGTAGTCTGTCGAGGGAGGACCCAGAAGAATCATTGCGTTGGCCATCAACCCCAAAGCGGAGACCAAATTTCGGGGGCTATGAGCATCATGCAACGATGCTAGAGAGTAGTACACATCAGTCGTAACAAACACCGAGGAATGGCGGGAATCTTACGGGGCGCCTTGGCGTTCGGCTGTGTAGAGTGGCGCCATGTCTTCACAGAGGACACTTGGGCGCTTGGTGGCGATCGAAGCACTCAGAGTCATGTTCGCTGAATACTTTCCTATGATCATGGTTCAAGCAACTTATGGTCCGCCTCAAAGTTCCGATATAATGTATTTGTCGAATTGGAGGAGCTCTGCTACCATGATGTATTCATCTCAAGAGATGCGTTGAGCGTGGTGCTTTATGTTTCAACAAAGGCTTTTGAGTTGCCTGTAAATTTTCTGTAGATCTTCGGTCTCTGTGTCTGCCCTCGTGGGGATCTCAAAGATCGACCCTCACACAGTTTCGATCTGAAAGCTTCGCGATATGTGCGGAAATATGGCTGTTGATTGGTCAACCTTGAGATGCCTGCACAGCTCCCGATCCACACCAAGCAGAGCTATTTCCCGTAATGAGACCGAACCAAATTGAGTGTCATAAATTGAGCTATTGAAGATTCGAGAAGAACAGCATGTATTTAATAGGGGCCAAACAAGGAGCGAGCTGGCTTATGTGCCGGGCGAAGCTGCAGCAGCCACCAGAACGCGACGATGTGGGCTTTCAGGGTACTGCCTGTAGAATTTGGGCAGTGGGTCGATGTTCGAGCAGAACGCCCTAACAGAGACGATTAGAACTGCTCTAGCAGGAGACGCGTGCGCATTATCGTACCTTAGGAACGAATGCTATGGTCTGATTTGCCATCATTGGCGGCTGCGACTTGTGTTAGTGCGAGGACGGCTTCCCTGTTACCGAGTCTGAATCAAGACTCTTGCCATCGAGTGTTGTCATTGATGCAAGGTGTTTCAATAGTCCTCATCTTGAAGATGTCGAAAATACTTGAGACAGTGACGTTGCGGCGTTGCCAGCCGGCGTGGCCCACGGATGCCTGTGAAGCCCATCCATGCCTGCGTAGCTCATCCGTGACACTCCATGTTCCTTTCTTATTCACGCGATCAATGCCGTTCTCGTGTGCAAGGGCTGAAAGGTAGGGAGTCGGGATGAACATGAAACGAAAAAGTTCAAGCGGCACGAGAGGCCGGCGCTGTTCGGGCCTCTTCTGCGGTCCGGCTCTTGTTGCGAAGGGTAGGTAGTTATCAAGACCCAGGAGCAGCGGATACAAGGACTTGTACGTCTCGCAGGCGATCTTCAACTTGCTTGCTACCATGATCTTCAACGCAGGGCTGTTGACGGAGAGAAGTTGACGGGCAGAAGGTTGCTGCAGGACATAATTTCGCACGGGTCGAACGGGTGGAGGGGGGTTGATAGACTGTAGCTAGAACATCGGGTGGGATATCCAGTCCCCTAATACATCGAGACAGTCATCTGATAGGTGCTGATATATGACAGATGAATGCGGTACCTGATAATGACTTTCAGACTCACCCTTTGGCTATTGGTGGTTTCCTTCAATCTTATACTTATGTTTTTATTTCCATGCGCGCTTCATTTTGTCTGTCACCAAGAGCCCTCGCTGACTGAGGTATGGAAGTATGATTCTCCAAGGTTCGAGGCGAATCACGGTATTTTCTAACGTATGGCCCGTTTTCGAGCTCCATTGACGGAAGTGTAAGGTGTCTTCATCTTGCAGGATCGCAAGTATGAAAGTCAAATCATAGAGGCGCCATGTAGCGGGGATGCATGAACACGATGAGTAGTATCCAGGCACGCACGTCTCGTGAAATCCATCAATGTGAAGTGGGAGAGCGATCCGCACTCTCTTGACTGCGACTGCTCAAGCGCCTCTCGTGTGCGAGCCAACACCCACATCCCATGCCCGTCCTTTCGGTATTCATCTTCGGCTGTCTGCCTTGAAGTTGAAGGTGTGACGCTCGGTTTCAGCAGTAGTTGCATGATCATCGAAATGCCTATCGTGACGGTGACGTCTTGAAGGCCAAGATGCCTCGATAGGCAAAGACAATGAGCAGCGTAACCTCAGACTACGGCCGTGTGACATAAGCAGGAATCTATCAGAGCAGATGTTTCGATTTGTCATGAACACCATCGGTTCTATTGCAACAAATGCGGAATTATGGTACTATGAATGATTCAATGCAAATCAATAGCTCCAAACTCAGTCCAGCCCGTCTACGAGCATGAAAAACGAAAACTCACTCGATATGCATGTTATTACCCGGGGACTAGATTATATTTCAATTTGAGGCGAACCTAATAATCGACTCCGGCTTTGGGATGAGCAGCCTACATTTCTGGTGCCCTCTGAAATCAGCATGATCCACTCGTTGATCGATCAAGCATTCCCATGCCCTCAACACAAGGCGCGACTTGCAAGCGGTCTGCCACTCGAAAGATCGCAAGGCCTAGACGTCCGTTGAAAGTGCGTTTTGCCAATGCTGGCAACTCTTGATACATTAGATGTCTCGAATCATGGGTTGTTAAACGTGGGCTTTGCGTTTGACAACCAAGCTGCTATTTGGGAAAAAGAGTAGCGTGGCCAACGCCCGAGAAGTGAGGAGCATCGTGTGTATCACTATACAAGGTCGAATCTTATCCGTTTGCCTCTAATGAAGTCTCATACTTGCCTTATCCTCAAAGATGATGCATCTGAACAGGACACTGCCAATTTCTACTTCGAAATCCGGATCCTGCATTATTTAATTAAATTACATAATGTGACTTTAGTTTAAGTTCAGAATTATAAGACTTTCTCAAGAGAGAATGCAGCTTGTGGTTTGTAGAAGGCTTACTTTCAAATCGCTTGAGTTTTCTTAAAGAATTAGACTGAGCCTTCTTTTGAAGTTCGGCACAGTCCTCGTTAGTCTCTGCTTGAAACGATCAGATGAAGTTATTATGGCAATATATAATGGGATATGTCTGACTGGTTGGTCTTGGAGTGCCTTAGGGGCTCTGCATGCTGCATCCTACGCGAACTTCCTACTGAATATACTTCGCCAGGAATCCAAACTGCCACCTGCCGAGGTTATTCGACCCATGCAGAAAGAAGATTCGGCATATATGAGGGATTTCCACGAATCTCAAGCATACTTGAAGATTTTACATGTTACTTATACACAAAGTATACGCACTGAATCAGGCTTCATAGGTTCATGATCCGGTGATGGAAATGGGCGAGCGAAAGCTTCACGATCCGACCTTGAGAGGCGACACCAATACATACTGGGACTGAGATATGCCTGGCACAATATGGTTTGCAAAATACGTTCGCGACAGCTTTCATCGCGCAAGATTTGCACACATAGTTCAATAGATTGGCCTTCACGTATAGACAGCCCAGCAAGCAGTTTGAGAAGGACGTAGATGAATCATACGATGGCCAGCCTTGAGGTCTTGTGGTTTCCTGTTCCGTCTATGCTAAGGGGTTCAAGAACACGATCATCAAGTCGTCTAATCTTCCAGAGGCATGTAGTACGAGATGGCGACCAGCCAATGCCCAACTGATCCCAATCTCTGTACTTGGCTTAGCCAAGAGGTCCATGAATGCTGGCGGTAAACAAGTTAGGTCAGAGCAGGCCGCTGTTATGAGTGATAAGACTCGGCTCTTGATTCGACGGGCAAAGACAAATGCCTCATTCCACCGAAACAAGCATGGAGAGACAGGAAGTAAGGGTCCAAGAAGAGCGTCAAGCTAGTCCAAACCCATCCGCCAGAGACAGAAACTAAGACTCGGCTTTCGGAACACACAGACAGCCGCGAGGTTCTACCTCAACTTCGAATTATATATACCAAAGAGCCGCCCGCCTAAGGATGCAATCGGCCTCCCCAAATTTCTTTTTTTGCACCAGGCACTATTTGCAACGCCAGCAAGCCTTTCCACGTGGAGAGGGACGGTCATCGCCCTTTCACTATCATGTAAAAGATGAAGGCTCCTAAAATAGCACATGGAGCATAGGCGCTGACGAGCTCAAAGGGAGAAAGCCCTCTTCTGATGAGATTGACAATATCACAGCCTGTCTCAGGCGATGCTCAGCAGCGCCATAATGACGAGCTCACGCGGACTTGTGCATCGAATTTCCGAGGAGAGCGATAGTGGAGAGACGCTCGCTCCTTGTCGACCAGGCTTCTCCTCCAAGTACGCTCAATTGAACTGTGCTGGGTTGCGAAAGCTGCATGCTAGACGACGCCGATGATACTGTGCATCGGCTGCGGGGTTGAATCGAAACGTCGAGGCACGGGAAGACGAACATCGTTGACGGCATGAACCAAAAACGCTCCGGAAGACTATGCGCGTGAACACATGAAATTAGTATTCATGCTTGCGTCGACTTCTGACGCCTGTTGCGGGATCATGACAGCAGTAGATTTGGATATGACTTGTGCGAGAGGAGATGGATGCATAATGAATTCGATGAACAGAGCGGTAGCAGTATATTTCTTGCAAGACAAGATCCAGTACTGGTTTCTGCTTCTCTAAAAGTAGTGCTCAGGAGTTGAGTCCCCTACGTAAATCTAGCGGGGTGGCGATCAGGATTAGCAGCGCGAGGGTGCGAAGAGGGGAGCTGCGGCTACGAAAGGTCGGCAATGAGACAAGCGAGAATGACAGAGCCGCCTCCTCCACGCATGTTTGCTGTTTGCTTGCGGACTGCGTCTCCTCGCTTCTCTTGACGACGAATCCCACACGTTCTTCATCGCGGCGGCGAACCTGACGACCTGGCCGCACAGAACGACCGCAGCCCTCGCCGTAGGCGCCTTTCTACATGACAACCACCAGCAGGGCCAAGACAGCCTGAATCATATAGTGTCGCCGAGGTTGACCCTTGGTGCAGGATCTCGCCAGACCAAGACGGCTTTGGCCGTGGTGGACGACAGAAGGCTGAGCGATGGCTGGCCTCGACTCGTACTCTCAATAGGATGATGTCGGCCGGTGCACCATGGTTGTGAGAGGTAACGGGTGGGGATGGGCGTTCAAGGTTCCTACGACGGGAAAGCTTTCTACGAAGAAAGTCCTGTCACGACAGGTCCCTTTTCGGCGCATGCACTGTCGCTCTGTGTCAAATGGTGCTCCTTGGAGACCTCTTCCACGATTTCTCAGGAAGATGAGACGATACCGGCAGGCAGAAGATGACTACATCTCAACTGTCGGCGTTGGTGCTTTCGTTGGCATCGGCGGCGGTGTTTGTATCGCCAGTCATGTCGGCATCACTGTTCGTCGAGATACCCAAGATCGCGCGAAGGTACCACGGCCAGAAACAATCCCTCGAGTGCTCCGCAAGAAGCTGGATGGCGTAGATGATCCGATAGATGCCAAGGACGTTTCTGGTCGTTCCAATGGGGACTTCGCGCCAAAGAACCTGGAACCTGTTAGCATGGACCGCGAAGACTAGGGGACGTCAAGCGCGAGGGGACGAACCGTTTTCCGGCCCTCTTTCCTTGTCGCCGCGAAGTACCAGTCGTGACCTCGCACAAGTAGGGCGGGAAGGTAGTCAAGCTGGCCGAGGACCTCGTCACAGCGTTCTTGGCGAGTCTGGGGTGGCTCGCCATCAGCATCAAGACGCATCTGAACGAGCTTCTCCAGATGCCGCCATTGGGCGGTCTGCCACACACCGATCTGCAATGCCTGTTTCTGACCGCCCTCATCCGGACGCTTAGTCTCGATACTGACGGAGATGGGATCTCGTAGGAGGGGGTTGTGGCCGGTGTGATTGATGGATTTGTCCGTAAGTTCGGTTCGCAATACGTCAATCGCGTTAACCACATGAGCATAATCGGGTCCGGCCTGTTGGGGGCAGAGGTTGATGCAGAAATCGACCATGTGTGTTGGCGAGTATCCCGACCGGGATCGGTAGGCGAGAAGGGGCTTTGCATGCGTGCTGTAAAGGCGATGTCAGCAAGTGGTGAACAAGCGTTGGCGGTGAACTAACCATGAGTCGAAGTCGACAAGCTGCCTCTTGCGGCCGCCAGCGCCATGGAGTGCCAGCTTAAGCAGGGGGAAGTGGACGCTGCAGTTCCAGCCGTGTTCCGTGTGCACCAGCTCCTGGCACCGCATCGCCTCCTGGAGAAGGTCAAGGACGTGATCGACGGACGGCGTAGAACCCAGCGCATCTCTCTGGCCAGAATTGTCAAAGGCGGCCTTGCCTACGCGAGGAATTTTGCCAATTTTCGAGTACTCCAGGAAGACAGGACGCATTGCCTCTGGCAGTAACCCCTCGTTGTTGTTCAAGTCTTCCATCTTGTCGAACATGTCCAAGGCTGGGCCGGCAGGAGGTGTCTGGACGCCTTTGGCGAACTCTTTTGTATCGAGCGGCGAATCGCCGAGGCTCACGGCTGCAAGCCTCTTGGTCGGGGACGATTGGCCGGAAACATTAGAAACACCGGACTCCTGGTCGCTCGCAGTCGGGGTATGAGTGCCCAGAGAGGCTCTGGAGATGCCGGTAACCTGCCTGGCCTGCGTGGGTGTGGCATCGGGATCCTGTGACAGGGGTTGGTTGGTCGGACTGCCGGGCGCGTCTTGGTGATGCCGCTTTTGACGTTTCCAAGAGGGCGTGTCTGACATGTTGCCTAGCAGGGCCTCGTCGCCGTCGGAGGAGAAGGAACGGGTTGGATCGGAGGGAGGCGGGGAGACAAGAAGCGGTCGCCGTTTTCGCTTGTTCAGGGATTTCGCGGTGGTGCTGTCGAGATCCGCTTGGTGAATGCGTTCCGGGCAGATGTCGTCGGGGATCTGCGAAAGCCAGGCCGCGATGTCGATAGGACGTCCCGGGTTCGAGGATGAGCAGAGCATCGCAAGTCGCGGATGACTGGTGCTTCAAGACCGCCGATATCTGTGCTAGTGATGCACGATGTGGAGGCTGGACAGCTGGATGGGTGCGATGGTGATGGAGGGCATATCGGAAGACGCGCTGGTGATGATGTCGATACGCAGTTGAGCTCAGGATTCTGCCGCCGAGTGCGTTGGCGGGGAGACACCTGCGCTTCTGTGATTGGCCGCTCAATCGAAGTGTGGGGTTTTGGTTCGGAAATCTCATCACCAGAACCCCACTTAGGTGTGGCGCTGTGGCTCAAGTGCTTATGTAATGAGTCCCTGCCATAGCGACACGCAGTTTACCCCCTGCTACTCAACCACGTGCTGCCGGACCGCCATGAAGTGGTGGCCAGGCCTGGTCCAAGCTGAGCTACAACCTCGCACCACCACTACCACCACCGGTCGCCGTACATGTACTATGGGTCAGAAATGTCACTGGACATGACGATTCGGATCATTGGTGCACAAAAGTAGAGATTAAATACTCGTGCTGTGCCAGACCGATGCATCGGCGTATGCCATGACGCGGACCCGTGTGTAATGACCGTTGCCGTTATAGCCTGTGGATTATTGACGTCGGTTATGACTTGCGCAACCTTGAATAGAAATCACCAGTCCAACACCATCCCACAAACTTCCTCTCCCCGATTACTTCAACACAATGAATACATCAACACCTCAAATGCCGCGCTTTTTCGACGTGGTGGAACCTTATCTAAGAAGCGGAGACAGGGTTTACTTGGCGCAGGTTTTACAACACTGGAGTCCCGCAATCGACCCAAGACACCACATCGGTGAGGCTCTCCACGAAGCCATATTCCGAAATGACGAGACTGCAGTTCGGATGATACTTGATGCTGGCGGAGACCCCAAGGTGCAACAGACGCATGATCCCGGTTTGACGCCGCTCTTGGCTGCTTCGCAGTATGGCAGGCTCGAGATCGCCAGCCTGTTTTGGCCACTGGTCGGTCCCGGCGGACGCTTCTACCCCAGCAAAACACCCTATCTCTGCTGTCTTGAGGTGGCTGCTCGAAATGGACACGCGGAATTGGTTACCTACTTCCTGGATGTATGGAACGGCTGGACTGACGACGAGAAGCGCTGGGCAGTGTTTGCCGCTGCGTCGTCATAGTGTGATGATGTTGTAGCCTTGTTGTTAGCCAAGGTTGACTACACCCCCGATATTATCCAAGGCGCTCTTGAAGCAGCCGTTAGACGAAAGTTGATCCTCCCTGAGGATCCTGTGAAGCCACTTCCTGGAGTCGAGGACTACGTGTACCAACAGCGCGTAGTTCATCGACTCGTCGATGCTGGTGCAAACCCGAACGCAACAAACGGTCTTTCATCCAACCTGCCTCTAATCCACACGGCTTGCCTTTCAGTCAATTGCATTGGCGCCGTGAGAGGGCTTTTGGAGAAGGGAGGAAATGCCAATGCTCAAGACGCACGCGGTCGGAGCGCCCTCCAGTGTCTGGTGATCAGACCGCCCTTATTGACTGACGCGGCACGGATTCTTTTGCAGCACGGCGCATCGATCGAGACAACTGGCGAAGCTGGAGAGACAATATTGCATCGCGTCGCACAAACTGGAACCGTCGAGCATTTAAATCTGTTTCTCTCGCACTCTGACGAACCAGACACCGCCATTCGGTCGGTAACCCTGCATGGCGAATCACTACTGCATTACGCCGCAGCCGGAGGGCGAGAAGATGTAGTCGAATTTCTGCTTACTCGTGGTCTGGACGTCAATGCACCCACCAGCAACGGCTGGACGCCATTGCTGTGCGCTCTATCCCCGACGAATGCGAAGAGGGAACAGAGTTCGTACCGCCTCGCAAACACCCTACTTCGGCGGGGTGCCAATGCCCACGTCGTGACGGCCGAAGGATGGACCCCGCTTCACGCTTTAGCAACGTGGCCTACCCCTGTCTCAGCCCAGGACCAAGAGGCGAGGAAAGCCGCGGCGCCACTTGTCCAAGAGCTCATCTCTCGCGGCGCGCCCATCGATGCCGAATCGAGACTTATCCAGAGTCCATCGCTTAACCCAACAGGCTACAGGATGTGTGGGGATTCCGCATGCAGAAGTTCGTCAAGGATCTTGCCATACCTAGGCAGGACCTGGAGGGCATGAGCACCGATACCACATCACTAATGTGGGCAATGCGAAGCAATGCAGTGGATATCTTCGAGATAATCAGGGCGCATCTGGACTCAACAGCATATGATAGAGGCAACTAGTCAGTGAGTTAAAGTGATGTAACGCCAAAATTCTGGTGCAAGAAGCCACATAGCATACCGAAAGCGAATCTACCTTCGCGCCCAGACTCCCGCATATAGTTGAGACCATTAAGGTACATCGGAGAGTTCACCGAATGAGAGCAATAGCTGCTCCGAAGAAGCCTTGAAGTAGCTATATGTACACTATTGATGGGACAGTTACCCAAAATCTGCTACCAAACCACAAATCATTGATCTCAAAGTCAACGACGTACATTTGCTGGCCCCATGCTAGATGTGGTGCTTCTGTCAGCTGAACTCTCCCCGGGAAAGCGGGGTCGATTTCTCCGCTGGGAAGTGTTTGGAAGCCTTCTGGAAGCTCAGCGTCAGCGAAAGTCACGGAAAGAGCAGAAGGTCGCGGCCGCAAGTATAGGAAACGGACAAGTTCAGATCGGTGCTTACACTGAATAGAAGCTGCAGTGTGCGCAACCTCATGCAGTCATTATTGAATATTCGCTCACCCCATTGCTTGAATCGCCGGTAGAAGTCATCGTCTGATTCAATCACGGTGCTAATGAGGAGCTCATCCTCGGCTCCGGGATGCCACACGGCCTTGTCTCTTTAGAGGTGACAATATCTTTACTGTTACGGTCACTGCACGCATTCTCTACTCGCCATGACGTGTCGCCCCGTACCTTGAACATCTGCGGTAGCCGTGGAAGACCTAAACCGATCGTATGCCGACGTGGATGCGCCCGTTAATAGTCCTCAGCCACTCGTCATTGTGCATGTGGAACACGACTCAGCGGTCTTAAGGGCCGCAATTCACCATATAGGAATCTATGTACGTGTCATTGCCGCCGGCCACGCCGGGAAGTCGTTCTTTCCAATATGCCAGCTCGGGCATGGGCCATTTTGCTGCGCGAGGTTCTGCCAGCGCTCATAGTCCAGGCTCAGGCCGCCATTTACATGCCTCCCACGATGGATGAGATGTTAGGGTGCCGTGCTCTTCGTTGCGCAACCAACACACACACATCGTTTACATGTAGCCACGGCGGAAGGATAAATGATGACACATACAGCTAGACAAGTGCAAACAAAGTCATGGGGAAAGTCAACCAAATAATCTTCACTTACATGGCGGGAGGTCTCCGACAACGCCTCTCCATTGCGGCTTCTCATAGTTGGTAGCCAGGAAAACAGCTCATACACCTGCGCGACACGTCAAATTCCCGGGCCGACAGCCATTGGGTTGAGGAAAGCGTATCGCATGAAAGCGTTGAGTTCGAGGTCAGGATTGTGTGTGTTGTGCGCCCAAGGTTTTCCATCGTGATATACTCACCCAAGACTCCGGCGAAGATTTCATCAAAAGCAGCTGGAAACGACCCAATTAAGTGTGATGACTTGGTGAGCAGAGTGACTCTCAACTCATTCATCCTCACATAACGATTCATGTCGCAGTTTATAGCCCTCCCTTATAAGGACCGGGGGTGGGAGGCCTCGAGCTTGAGAGATTGTTTTATGTAGGTGAACGTGCGCTTAGTTTTGGGCGCTAAATCGTGGCGGGCACGTCAGTTCTCTGTGCAATTCTCGAAGAGCAATGAAACTTCTTGTTCTGGTTTGCTACAAAGGGATCATCGTCACTGAGGGGAACGCGGACTTGGGAGGCTCGCAACAGTACGCCCTGGCACCGCCAAAGCAATCGTACTCGGCTTTTACACCGCTAACCTCGGTGGCCAGAATGATTGATTCGCGGAGACAGCTGTCCTCGTAGATCAAGTCCTGTTCGAAAATGGGCGAACTCCCTTTCTTGTGTCAATCGCACTTGGAAAATGCTGCCGGCTTTGGGTCCTGTCAGCAATCGTGATTCGACCCAGATATGCACGGCTAAGCGCCTCTAGCGACCAGCTCTCACAAAAAGATCATGTCCGAGTAGTCGCTGGAACAATTCTTATCGCAAATTGGTGCCTACTAGACCCCTTTATACGGCCCGTAGGTGGATCTGGATGCTTCGTTGGTGCAGCACGCCGAGAAATTGCAGCCAACGCGCAACGAGCCGACTTTGACCTCGCTATCATTGCACCCAGGCTTGTATACGCCGCTGGTTTCGTGAGCACTCATGAAGGGTGGGTATTGGCTGGTCGGCCGAGAACAACACAACATATGCATACCGCCAGCGGGGCGGTCCTGATTGTCGAGCATGATCTCGTTTTGGCCTTCGTGCTGCACCGTCTTGAAGCCAACCGGAAAGTTTTGGCGACGGCCCGACCACCGGCATAGCTCAGAGAACTTGGGCGTTGGTTGCGTTTGATGGTTGCGTTGAGGTCGGGGCGGGAACAAACATTGGCAGGTCCATTGTTTGTCGCCAACTGTGGACGTGAGGGCCTTGATGTTGGTCCTGTCCTTGTTGATCTGGGTAATGGCTCAGACCATGACTCCCGGGATGCACCAGCTGCGGCCGACGTTCGCCTTGAGCCATCACGTCGGCAAGTCGTTGAAAGTCGTCCACTGGTCGCCCCATGTCACGGAATTGATAACGGCATTGCGATGAACTGTGGATGCTAGTTTGTCTTTCTTCCCTTCTAACTTTCCTTCTTCGTAGTTTGCCGCCTGGATGCGCACCTTGTTGACTGCCGTATGACTCTCATGGGGAAATGTTCGAGGGCCAGGATGGCTTGATTTGGATGTAAGTTTGTACTTGCTAACGATGCCCACAATGTCGTGGTGTAACAGCACGCCTGTCTTGCCTGGGCACTCGCCCGCTTTTCCCCCGGAGTTAACGACGCCGCTGGGAGACCTGACGCCTGGAATTTGGAGCGTGGAACTTCAGCTGCAGATGGACAGTCCAGAGATGACCTTTTCGGGCTGAATGCCATTGCGTTAAAGCAGGTAGCGCGCCTTAGAGCTGCATCATGCTGGTGTAGGAGTTGGAGCAGGGGCCGGTTCGCTTGTTCTTAACATCTCAGGACCTGTGAGTGTCGTAGCTTATGATGTCGAGCCAGTCGACGTGATTTCCGAAATTCTTCATATCAAAGTGTTGTAGGTAATAGAAGCGGTATCGGAGCGGGACTGACACGGCCTTCCTCTGGTCGCTCCCGCGCATCCTTTCAGCGGGCGTCTTCGTGAAAGTCACAAGTGCTTAAAGTCTCCGCATTTACTGAAACGACCCTCGGCAACTGGATATTCCCTATTTCGTCAATATCAATCAGCAATCTTTCTGTGTCGTGTTGAGGAGACGGTTCGTGACGGTTCGTAAATTTCAACTCGCCAATCAACGTGGATATCGTCAATCCGGTACACGAGCTGGGATGTGTTCGAGTCACCGGCCTGTATGTCAAAGGTGTTTGGGTAGATTGTGGCGACGGAAGAGATGATGTCGGAATGGGCCTTTCTCAGGCAGCAAACCGTAGTAGGGCCGGCTGTTTGTCGACCAAGCCTCGCTGGAGTGATGGGAGTATCGCCGATATTACATGATGGCAACTGCAAGGCAAACCAACAGCTATCAGTAAGTTATTCGAGCATTCGCGCGGGATGTCTATCAAGAGGCCATCGGCGGACATCAAATGGACTGACATTTACAGTTTCATCACCACACAAGTCCTTCTTTGTACCACAGAGCCCATACTTGCAGGAGTAGACATCAAGAGGGAGTGTCTCAGGCTTGGTTCATTTGGAACTGTCTTAGCCAAGACTGCAGTCGGCATTGAAGTCGCAGGTATTCAGACAACCGGTGCTCATTGAAGTCAACATCGAGTGAGTTCTTTTCCGACCACATGACATTATCTTCTTGCCAGCGTTTTGAGCTAATGCTTCCGGTCACCCGCCGAAACCAGGTCCGGTGCCTCAATAAACGGACTTGGAGCAGCATCCAATGGGAGAGAGTTGCGTCGTGGTACATTCTGTCGTTCGACTGAGCAGACAGAAATCCCTTACTTGTTCAGCATGGTTTGCCGACTTACCAGCGCAACCATACAATTCCTGTCTCGTTCGATTTCCGAAATATGACGCGGTCTGCATCTATCCGCCTGCATACGTAATGGACGCCTGGCATGACGCCGTTTCCAACATTGGCCCGTCGGCCGGAGCTCAGGCACCTGGACCGAACAATGTAGCTAAAGCGCGATATATATGGGAGGAGACCCTAGCTTATCAGGGTAGAGACTATGGCTGGTGTATTGAGACCGGATAACCATTGCCCCGAGAGACATTCATCGTGAGGGGAACAATATCATTGAATGGAATCTCAAGGACCCAGATGAGATTACGAGGGAGACCGACCGAGCACATGGCGGCTTTTCAGACGTAAGTAAACCCGGCAGAACCAGTAGGAATTTGTGTCAGCATCGGCTCCTGATTCGAGCGCAGGCATAATCAAGCAAGCGCAACTAGACGAGTGGAAAGGTCGAGCCAAACATAGACAGGGCTGGCCTAAGCAGAAGGGTAGCTTCAGTTTCAAAAAATCCTGCAGCCTGGGAGCCAGTCGGACAAGGACAAAAACCTCTAGAGCAACGGCTGGTAGTTCGAGAGGAAGTATCAGTGTCAATTCCGAAATTGTGCTTTCGCGATATGAACACAGGGCCTTGTTTTTCAGCTAGCTCATTGGAACAAGAAGTAGAGATTAGATGGCTTCGGCTTTCGCTTTTCGCGGATGGCCATGGAGTACAATATGAGGCGATTCTCGAATTTGTCTCTGAATCGAACCCCGAGACATCATCACCAATTTGATCGAATTTATCCTTCGCAGTGAGGCTGTCCTTGCGGCTCAAGGGAAAGCGGGAGAAGATGGACGTATTATGCTGCGTATATGCTGCGTGGAATGATGAAATATGATCACTTCCTACTTAGTTCTCCTGAGAAGGTTAATTGCCGTCAGCCTGCACCAGAGAATACAGCGTTTGTCCAAGTTCCTCGTGGTTAACCAACACGTGCCAGCCGTTGGTTCGGCTTCTTGTCGCTTGCAGCCCCGCTCAATCAGCCCCGGAAAGCCTGGCTACTTTCATCACCAAATCATCGTGATCTACGTACGCGACTTAATTGCGTTGAAGTATCTCAGCCGCGAGCTTCCACCAGCGTTGGGCATGTTAACGCTTTTGCTTAAATGCAGCTCGGACGTTTCGACGGATCGATTGGTAGTCGAAGCCTGGAAAGGCCGGGTAAAGAGATTTGGTGACGATCATGTTCGGTGCAGACGTCCTCTGTGTAGTTGCAATGGCCGGTTTCCGGGAATTTGAAGAAGTATCAATCTCTGCGACTCTCCCTGAAAAGAGACCGCCTAATTTCCCCATGGTTGTAGCTACATTTCCGGTTTGGTTAATCACTCCTATTGAATATGGAAGTAAAAGTTATAATAGTAGTAGTGAAGATAATGATAAAGATAGGGAGGATAATGAGGACGAAAGGAGTAGAGACGTTTGGAGGAACCTGCGCTATATGTGGCGTTAATAAAGAGGTGCTCAGCAAGAAAGGTGAAGATGGATAAAGATTTAAAGAATATGGACATAAGTGAAGCGGCGGTTGAGATGATGGGCAAAGCGATATGTCGAATGCGCACCGCGTCTTGTTGTCTAGCTGAAGTTGCCTGACTTTACATGAGAAATTCCTGGACTGCGTTCAACTGAAATAAGTTCAGTAAATTATGACTCGTCTATGGCGTCTAGATCGTCCTTTGCAGTAATATAAACCTCCCCCTAGAGCTGGACCATACTTTCCAGTCCTCGACATCGCCCTTGGCAAATTTTCTTCCTTCGCCTTGCTACTATTTATCTCGTACCTCTCCGTTGCTGCCTAATTCTAAGCCCCTGACGCTCTTGAGATGCTTTCTGGTCTTGACTTGGATGTGTATTTCCTGCGCTGGCTTCGAATATAACTAATGAGGGCTGCGGCTGGTGAGATTCTCAGCTATTGTAATGCCCACCTTGGTAACTTTCACCTCCTTTCTGCGCGCTCGACGGGTCCCTCAGGCCCGGTATGAATTTCAACAGTGAAGGTGACAGAGCCTGTAGCTGCAGCAAGTGTGACAGGTTGACCGGGGCCGCAGCTTCTTCGCTCATCATTCTCCGCATCAAGAATTCATAAAACTATCCTAGCAGCAATCGAACACCTGCGGGGACACCCTTCGGGGCGTGCCAATGACGTCAGGAACCTTGCTCAAGCGAGACCCCGACGGTTGAGGTTGTCGAAGGAACACCCATATGTATACTTGGCAGAGAAGTCCCCGACGACTTGGACGGATTCGAAGGCCACGTCGAAGAGGGCAGGAAGTGTCGGAAGTCCTCCACTTGTACGTGTCGTGGAGGATGGCATATGCGTTGGCAATGGTTGGGCTCGCAGACAGTCGGGACGAGGACTTCGAAGAAGTGTGCGCCATGCATGGGATCTTTGACGGGATTCGGGGTGGAGGCCCTGCGGTCAAAGAGAGAAAGCCGTGTGCTGAGCAGGACCTTTGGCAGGCAGGCTTGCGGCTTCGATGGGGCTGGCCCTCCCCGCTAGATGGTTTCGAAAGTCGGGCCAGCCTCGAGGCATCATGGCTGCTGGTCGGGTGCGATCCTCCAAAGGAATGCGCACGCCTTGACTGAGAAAATTGTTTAAGTGGTATCCTTGGCAGGTGATGCGTTTAGCGCTGGACAGTCTGTTGGCTGCGAGGTTGGGGGCTCGGGGCGTGGTTGGTTCTGGGAACAGCGAAATGGGGTGGTGACGAAAATTCGGTCTCTCCTCCACAGGTCACAGGGCAGGTACCCGGGAGGGAATGTGCCGGTGACTTGACTTTCTCAAATGCAAGTTTCCCTGCGTGAGAACCTTGGCGAAGAGGAATCAGCTCTCCGGGTACTGAACCTGGAAAGAAGAAGGTCGCGTGTTGCAGTGTGCTGACGGGAAAGTTCACGTTCGGAGCAAGCTCCGGGACCCGCCAGGCGCACGGTCTGCAGTGGGCCGAGGAGCTTTTGGGCCACCAACTGCCAATTTGCTCAGGGGCCACCTGCCGATTTTAGCGCTGGAATCAGCAGGTGGCCCCTGAAGCAGCCGCCGCACCTAATCTTGACCACCTTACTCGGCCGCTCTTCTGTTCGTCACTGGCGATGGCATTATGGCGAGCTACCGGAACCGGTAAGCGGCCGAAATATCGAATCGCTTTGCCATAACGAGATCTACGGACGTCCCGATCAAGTTGGCATCCCTTTCCGTGTTTTTGTCATCATTCGCAGCCACCCCCATCGCCCTCACTTGCATCGGAGTTCTCGGAGTTCTCATCAGCGTGGCGACCAAGTCATTTCCACTACATAGCACCCATCAACCAACTGACCTCATTCGGGGACAGGATTCTCGGAGTAATGTGGTCAAGAGGATGAACGATCTAGTGATACTGTGCTACCCAGCCAATGGGCTGCACAATTCTTCAAGTAGTTGGAATCGCCGGAACCTTCTACCGGTGTCGTGAAGATGACCATGCTTCTTCAGTCGCCTTTGATCACACAAGCATAGCATCACAGCCGCTTGATAGATTTAATTGTAAGGATCTGGACGTCGCGGCGGTCAAGGTTTGGTTGCAAGTGCGGCCATCAATCTTGAAAGTCAGCCAATGAACCCCACGTCTACGGTTCGACCAAGACGTGCATTCTGCAATCCACACGCCCATTGGAACTACGTAGAACTAGTGGTTCCACATGAGCTTGGGCATTCCTCTTTTGGTGCGTGGGACTCTCGGTGAATGATTCTCAGATGACTCCACCGACATTCGAGGGAAAGCCGCGATTACCATCCACACTGCCTGGGGTTGTTGTTCCTTGGCATGTGACACCTGCACCTTATTCATTGCCAGCAAGATGAAAGAGTGTTCTCGCAGTTGAAATTGTTCCACTGAAATCTAGGTCTGCGAACTGTTGACCAAACACCATCATTCACAATCCGTCAAGGCATTGTCTTCTAAGTTTGGGTGCTGGAGAAACAGAGGTTTTTGGGACGCTACAGCTAGCTGACTACATGAAACAACTCCAATCGGTTGAACTTGCCATTTCCCAAGGCTGCCATGAATTGAAGGAGCACGTAAAGTCACCGTGGGCGAAGCGACAGCATCCTGTGACATTTTCTTCCCCTCGACCGAATGGTCCCTGCCTGCCTCGGTCACCAGACCACCAGACGCCGAAAGCCTCGCCTCCAAAAACCACACTCAATGCTTCCATAGGCAGTAAGCGTGCTGAGGGCATGGCTCGCACTGAGGCTCAGCCAGCTGGACCGCCTTTTCAGGGACTGGGACATCCAGAGGGGTGATTTGCGTTGCGGGACGTTCGAGACCAGCCAGTGTCTTCTTAGCATCGTTGGAGTTGTGTCGTCGAGGTTTTCCTTGCGGAGGTGCCGCTTGAAGCCTGGCCTCTGGCTTGGTGAACCGGCGGCCAGCAGATTGGACTTGGAAGGCTACTTTGGGCCCCGAGATGTTGGCGGGGTCGAGCAGAGGGCGGTCCTAAGCCAGACCGGGGCAGGCTTCGGTGTTTGTGTTGGCGATAGGTTGGAAATCAGAGATTTGCAGAGGAGAAGCTTGTCGTCGATGCTCGCCTTGGATGGAGACAGCTTGAGGCTCGATTTCTGGCTGGGTGTACCGGCGGCCAGCAAATTGGGCTTAGAAGGTTGTTTGAGGATCGACTTTGGGTGGCTCGGCGTGTCGTCGAGGTTGGTCTTGGGCGGGCTATCGGGAGTGTTGGACCCAGAAATACTCGCGAGATCGACTCAGAGGGCCGACTCCAGACAGAATTGAAGTGCTGCGGTGTTCTTGTCAATGGGTGTTGAAAATCAGAGGTTTTCAGAGGAGAGGTTTGGAGAAACGGACACTTTTGGGGTGGACGTGGATGGAGGAGACAATAATGACATGGCACCCGGAAAGGAAACGAGGAAGTCCTTGCCTTCCGTCCGGCACACTGCAAGCAAAATGGAAACGACCAGAAGGGAATTCTGACTGCAGGCATCAGGTTAGGTGGGTGCAGACGGACGATATTTCCATGCGCTGTTGCTGCTGGGACTCAATGGGCAGGTCAGGTGCGACACCTCAGGCAGGAGACATCAAAGTGTCAGCGATAGAAAGGGGGAGTGCATTGATTTCACATGTCCATTCATGAGATTCAGTGGTGGACTGCAGTCACTGCAAGATGTGGTGATGGAAGCTGCCTGCCTGCCTCATAGGTCCTGAAGGTGTTGAAATTACGACTAGGAGGGCGGGTGCATCTGCGCCGAGACAAATCAGTCCAATGTGACGGTTTCCCCACTGGAAGTCGTCACATTCGTTCCCGCTTGCATGGGGTGGCTGATATAAGCATCTGGTGCTGGTTCACTGATACCAGTGATGTGACTGGCCAGCCTTAGGATACCGCTGGTATCGTAAGGGCAGGCCAATCAGAAAGACGGTTCACCCGTAGGATACCGTCGGTATTATAAGAGCAGGCCCGTCAAAGTGCGAATTTCCGAACCAGAACCCCACATTTCAATTCAGCAGCCAATCAGCACAGGGTCTGCCAGCACAGTTGACTTTCACTAGGTTGTGTGCGGCGATATCAGGCCCGCCAGTTTTCGGCGCCGTGCGCTGGGTGGGGCCGGGCGTGATCCGCGCCGCCGGTGGAAGAATCCGTGCACATCCGGCTAAATTCATCAGCCTTCTGAGGTCACCACCAACTGACAATCGAACGCCGCCTCAATGCATGATGCACCGCCAATCACCACGAGTCCCGGCCCGGACTCATACAGAATAGGCATACTATGTCCGACGTCCCACTCTGACCTGCATTTCCTTCATTTGTGATTGGCGCAAGATCCAGCCAAGCATGATGCCTGTCGCCAAGATGAACGAACGAAGGAGGTCGAGATAACATGATTCCTAAAGAACCCTTGCGAGGTTGAATTCAAGTCGAGGTTGAATGCTTACCCCGCACCCGCAATGAGTTACTGCGTACGATGGGGCTGTTTCTGAATCCTTCCAAGCATCATCCTTCTTCCACACGACTTTCCACCAGAAAACATGGAGGCATTAGTAAACAACCGCACGTCGTCATTTTTAGTTTCTCCATCCATAGCAGAATACTTTGGCCCTCTTAAGATCACTCTGCTGACCTCCGTTATCCTCCTTCTCATCACGACCCGACTCATCACAGGCCATACCAGCCACAGGACAGCCATCCACCGCGTTGAATCCGATGGCGCTCGTCATCCGGAACCAGTCCCTTACTGGATCCCATACTTGGGTCACATCCCCAACTTCATACTTTCCGGCGGCAAGTTCCTCCCATCCCTCCGGGACAAGTATCCGTCGGGCGCCGTTACAATCAAGATCCTCGGCACCAAGCACGTCTTCATCTTCCGCCACAGCCTAGGTACCTCTCTCCTGTCGAAGCCGGACTCGATTGCCGGTGGCGAGTGGCTGCGCCTTCGCATCTTGTCAAAGGCGTTTGAATATCCCCAGGCCGAACTTCCAGACTACCTGGAGGTGGCATCGGAATGGCACGATATTTTCGCAAAACTGGTTTCAGGCTCTGGCCTTGACCAACTCGTCTCACGCACGTCGAAGAACCTCACTGCCAACATCAATCGATTCGTGACATTTCATGCAGATGAAGTAGAGCAATCGCCATGGGAGCAGACAGCCAAAACACGGCTTCTCTCCAGCTCACATCCGCCTACAGTCTCAACCTCCCTGTCTGACCTGGTTCGCCTGTTCGTCAGCCACACCGCCAACGAAAGCCTCGTCGGCGCGGACTTCATAGAAAATTTCCCCCACTTTTGGGACCAGCTTTGGGAGTTCAATGAGACCTGGCAGCTTCTCGTACTCGGGCTGCCGCCGTGGGTAGGTTACATATGGCCGAAGCTTGCGCGTGCGATGCGTGCGCAGTCGGAAATGCTCCAAAGCGTGAGAGAATTCCATGTCGCGTTGGACGACTACTTCCACGGAGTGGACCCGGGACCGCGGTGGACGCGGCTTGGGGGCGATGAGAACGGCAATGGCGGTGTGAGCGAGCTCATCTGGGCCAGAATGCCTCTCTATCTCAAGCGTGGATGGTCGATTGATGCGAGGGCGTCAAACGAGCTGGGATTGATTTGGGCCATGAACATTAATGGAAACATGCTCATCTTCTGGATGCTTTATCGAATAGCATCCGACCCATCACTCCAAGCGAAGATACGATGCGAAGTCGCAAAGTTTGTGGACCTCCCAACGGAAACCCCTGATCATGGCCCCACCCAGTCTGAAAGCACCAGCATCAACATTGAAGGCCTCATGTCCCAATGCCCCCTTCTCAAAGCGAGCTACATCGAATCGCTGCGGATCGACTCAAGCATGTGGACCTTCAAAAAGGCGAAGTCGAGCTTCATAGTGACAGCACGGGAGAGCAAAGGCACGGTGGAAGAACGGTTTCGAATCCCACAAGGCGCGTACGCATACTTGGCCGAGGAGTTGATCTCCATGGATCCCAATCTATTCCCGGAGCCGACACGGTGGAGGCCTCAACGACATATCGTGCTTGATGACAGGGGAAATGAAGGGAAAGTGCCAGTTGCTCGATTGGGCAACATGAGACCTTACGGCAAGATATTTGATTCATATGGCTTGAACATTTGGCTGAAACTTGCTGTTCAATAGGTGGTGGTCCCACGATATGCCCAGGTCGAAACTTTGCGGTTAGAGAAGCACTGGCCTACGTGGCCTGCATCATATCTGTGTATGACTTGCTGCCGGACAACAACGACACGGACTGGCCGAATCCAAAGGCGATGAGCTCGGTCGGTGTGAAGACAGTCGCAGAGCCGTATCGTGTCAGGATACGGAGGCGAGAATGAGATGATACGTAGGCCAGACCAACAGGCAAGGGAAGATGGGCAACCTTCAGGCAGGTGAATAAGCGCTCAATTCTTGGCCTCAGTCAATGCTGCATGAGATGGAAACGTTCTCGCGCAAAGATGCTACCAGCCAAGATCACGCAAGGCTCCAGATGCTTATCTCCTAGAGGAAGAGAAGTGTGTCATGAGGAGAAGGTCCAGCATACCTTTTATTCAGAAACTATTGCTATGACAATTTTCGGCAAGCCAGGAAAGCTGACTTCGCCGGATGACTACGTACTCAGCCTATCATTTGCACACAATTCATCAATTGCTGAAAGACGAGGGCGACCCCTTCCAACTTATTCCCAAGAATACCGCTGCCCATGTGCTCCCTAGCCAGTAAAAGAGGCTGTCTGTGTCCAACCCTGCCCAGTATGCAAAGATAAGCAGAAGGCCTGCGGCCTGCGAGAGAGATAGACAGCGCCGGTTCAGCGAGGGTGGGAGTCGGCAGGACGAGGACGACAGTCGAGCAAGGACGAGAAATAACCAACAACCGAAGACGGATCCCTCAGTCGAACCGCGAATAGAAATGAGCTGGAGAAAGACCACGGGTATCCTGAAAAATGGCGAGAAATTAGTAAATTGTATCATGTGGAGTGGAGAAGCCGTGGAGACTACTCAGTTATTCCATGCCGGAACGCGTCGAGATACGGCCATCCGTGTACGGCCATTGGCCCGACCCGTCCGGAGCCCCGCTTGCCCACCCCTGCCCGACTCGGAAATCTCGACGCGTTCCCTGGGATCTCTGATTGACCGGCATTGACTTCAGTGTCTCCACCCTAACCCAAATCTCGACGCGTTCCGAAATAAGACCCTAACCCTACCCCTAACCCTTAACATTACGTGGGCGATGGTCTTGTGTCAAAGCCGTTGTGGCCACCACCAGAATTGAAAGTGGGGCCAGGGAGAGGGGGGGTCAAAGCCGGCACGTGGAGGAGTACAAAGCCGTAGAGATTCCCAGCAGCAAAATAGATAAAAGTAGGATGCAATTGAAGCCACGAACCAGGTCATTACGGGAATCCAGTTTTCAGTGTTGTGTTCTGTGATTTGAGTCTAGGAATAGGGGAATAGGGTAGTAGATATTTTTGTGATATCGTCCCGGTCCCCGCATTAACTAGCTAATCACATAATAGGGCCACTAGCTAGACCAGAGAGCCCGACCGAGCGATGGAACGCAGGCAGGTAGGAAAGTAGATTAAGGAGAAAGTATATGGAATTAAGGGGTAGGAAAGTAGGATTATAAAGAGAGGACAGGAGGAATTAGTCGCAAACAGTAGATAGAAGAAAGTAACCAATACATATAGCTAAATATAGAGCTATTCGTCCATAACACGCAGTATTCTATTTTGATATGCACATTGTGTGATGTTACGGTCAGCTATCCGACAGTAGGGTCTGCTAACAGAAGCTGGGGATTGACACGTTATAACAGTACACTGGGGTCGTGGTCTGAGTCGTAGGTCGTAGACTGTAGTGGATCGGGTCTTCAGAGGCTAAGGTGATCAGTCTTAGACTCAACAAGTAATTCGCAGTGAAGGTAAGCTGAGAGTATCCGTGAGGATGAATACTAAGTTGATTGCTGAAGAGCTATGGAAGTCTGACCATGAGCCAGGTGTTACGACCCGTTATGCAGGATAACAGTTAACCGACCCACTTGGGCATCGAGCGGCTAGGACAGGACATTTGTATTGCAGGATCACGGGAACAACAGGGACTCGCTCGGAAACGGAAGAACTATAGTACAGGTCACGTGATGATAAGAAGGACCGACGAGAGATAAGCGGTCCTGACCTAGGACCGACATGGAGAAAGCGGTCCACACCCGGGGCCCGCTCGGAAGCCATCGGTCCTCAGAGTAAGAAGACTACCCTAGACTTGTATATAGTATGACCTGAGCCTGGCTCATGGTCAAACTTCCATAGCTCTTCAGCAATCAACTTGTGATTATCACCACAGATACTTTCAGCTCACCTTCACTGCGAATTACTTGTTGAGTCTAAGACTGATCACCTTGGCCTCTGAAGACTTGATCTACTACAGCCTACGACCTACGACCTACGACCACGACCCCAGTGTACTGTTTAAACGTCAATCCCCAACTTCTGTTAGCAGACCCTACTGTCGGATAGCTGACCGTAACA
>NW_026517521.1:0-55350 GCF_026319265.1 Colletotrichum chrysophilum | reverse complement strand
CTGCTGGTCCTGCAGTAGATCTATATAAACGATTGGCGTATATCCCTTGTAAGGCAATCCTGGCCTGTGTATGTAGATAACTGAGTAATGACTGTAAGCGGTGAGTTTCATATAAGCGAGGGGATCCCTAGTTCTGACAGGTATTCTCTAAACACGACGAGAAGCATCCTACGAATTACATCAACATCAAAGACTCTTGACGAGGATAATCATCTTGGGATACACGTTCATCGCATCCGACGCAAATGCCATAGTTTTAGCGCATGGATGGTGACAGTTCTCTACTCCTTGGCCGCCTCCTCATCGGTGGCTGTTCTCCTTGCGCTTCAACGTCTGCATAGACAGCAGGCCCCGTCCCCCAACTAGGCTGGATTTTCACGCACACCCTATCACAGATGGCCGGCGAAAAGAGGTCAAATCCCGATGTGGACGAAACACAAGCAGAAGGCTCGTCCGACAGTCACAAGTCCCGGCGCATTGGACGGTCTACTTTTGACGCGCCGCGACCGATAGAGCCTGGCACCGACGGAGACGCGTATTATCGCGACTTATACATCAGCACGCACGACTACGCTGCGTTGGGCAAGAAGCACAGCAAACTTGGCGCGAAGTGATACATCCCTACCACGGACATGCGAGAACACAGCTAACTTCCCCTCAGACTCAGCGGAAACACTCTCGACTTTAATGACCCACATGCCGTCATCGCACTCAACAGCGCACTGCTGAAGGAGCATTTCGGTCTCCAAGTCGACTTGCCAGCTGACCGATTATGCCCACCTGTAAGCACAATCCTTGGCGCATTGAGCAAGAAGCTGACTGCTTGAAGATCGCCCAGAGACACAACTACATCCTGTGGCTCAAGGACCTACTCGATAGCACTTCGTACGAGCAGCCAGACCATCGCAGGGTTGTCGGTCTGGACGTAGGGACTGGTGCGTCATGCATCTTCCCTCTTCTCGGATACACACAACGAAGATGGTCCTTTTTCGCAACAGGTACCATTCCTCGCTCACAGGTAGTCTTCGCAACTGACTAGTGCAGATATCGACGAGAAGAGCTGTTCATACGCAAAACAAAACGTCAAACTCAACAATCTGCAAAATTACATCAGAGTCATCAGACGCAGCCCCGAAGAAAGGTTGGTGAATCCTGCGGGACTCGGGGTGGATCACCTGGACTTTGTGATGACCAATCCCCCATTCTATACTTCCGAGGAGGAGGCCAAAGAGTGCGAGCAAGCGAAGGCTACAGAGCAGCAGAATCGCTTTACCATCGCCCCGAACGAACAATTCACCGAAGGCGGAGAGGTCGCGTTCGTGGGCCGGATCCTGGAGGAGTCTTTCGAATTGAGAGAGCAGGTGCAGTGGTACACCAGCATGTTTGGCAAGAGGGCCAGCCTCGACGCCATCTTGGAGAAGCTTCAAGAACATAAAATCGACAACTTTGCGGTTACTGAGTTCATTCAAGGACCGAACTCAAAGACCAAGAGATGGGCTGTTGCATGGAGCTTTGCGGCCATGAGGCCTTGCAACAGGGCTGCGAGGGGCTTGGCAGCAGCTCAATGGAGGGGTATGCTTCCTCCAAGCACTGAGGCGGAGGTTGTAGAGTTTCCACTGGATAGGGGAGTTGGAGCGTTGGCGAACAATCTGCAAGAGCTGGCGAATTCTTTGGAGTTGATATCATGGGAGTGGGATCGGGAGAAGCTCGTTGGCATCGGCAGAGCGCGAGAGGACGTGTGGAGCCGAGCATGGAGAAGGAAGAAGATGCGCGAAGAGAGGGAAGGAAAGAAGCCTGAGGATATCACGACACCTGAGCAATGCGCGTTCGGATTTGAGCTTGCCCTCGAGGTCGGCGCGGGGAGGATTAAGGTCATCTGCCCGTGGAGAGAAGGACACTCCAAGCCACTTTATGACAGCTTTTGCGGCTTCGTAAAGACCAAACTGTCAAATCCGACTGAGAAAGGACCGATGAGTGATTGACATATAAGGAAGCGGCGAACCAAACTTCATCGTGGGCCAGGAAGAGAGGCGGTACACTGACCGCGGGCTATCCAACCTCAAACATATCCATGCTACTATGCGTCTGTGTAAGAAGTGCTGAGCCTTTCCACCCGTGAACTAGCTTGAAAAAGGGGCGATCAGGCATCTCGCAGCCTGTTCCGTTTCAGTGAATAAACCACACGAAAGCTTTTCGTTCAAATATTGTGGCGATTATGCGGATTTTTCTCTGTGAATCGGTGGTCAAACCCAGAAAAAGTGTCGTGAATCAGACACTAGTTTCAGTTGCCGAGAATTATAAATGGCAGTGATGGCCACCTCACCTGGATAGAGGAAACATCTTGAGTTCCAGGAAAGCATAAATACACAACACCAATCCCAGAAACATCTCCAGCAACCACAAACTTTGCCGAAATGGCCGACAACCAGCCTAGTAAACCAGAAACCGTTGTTGACGAGTGCATTCCCATGAGCCGCACCTGTCCTCACGGCGTCAATAGAAAGCACTGCGTTTACTGCTCACCGCGTCTCAGATTGTAAGCGAGGCAAATCTCATCAAAGGCATGGGAAAAGAGTGCCAGTAGCAATATAGAGGACAAATTGCGGGAGATGCTCCGCATAGTCAAGCGAACGAGGGGAGAAGCATCAAACTAGTTGACCAATGCCATCGGCTTGGAAGTAAGCTTGGAAATATTAGCACAATCTTTCATCACCACAGCGGGATATCACATTGACGTATTTATCTGCTTTGAAGAATGTCAACTCCAATTGAAACAAGCAAAAGGAAACAATCAACAAGCCAAGTTGACTGATCTGGTCTAAAAGAACAACATAAACAGTCCTACCATCTATCACACCAAGCCCAAGTGCCTCAAAGCAGTCCACATCCTTTGCGCATTGTTCCCCATCCCGTTACCCGCCAGCTGCGGCCCAATCGTCGCTCTCAACAAATGCTGATCGCGCGCATCCATCATATCCCACAGCTCCCTCAACACGTCCATCTCCGACCGCGTCTCCCGGAAGATCCTCGCATACCCTACAAACAACAACTGCGCGGCACCAGGCGGCATAAACGCCTCAACCCTCGGCATAAACTCTAACAGGAACTCCCCAATCGACCGCGCAAACATATCCGAACACCCCAGCGCGCGGTCCTGGTCCAGCACGCAGCACAGCAGGAACAGGTGCCAGTACACCTCCTGCACGACCTGCGCCCTGTTCCTCTCGTTCGCGAGCAGGAACCGCGGACGCGAGAAGAGGTCGAACTCCGGCGGGCCGCCGTACGGCTGCTGCGCGCGGCACATCATCTCAATGTATCGGAACACGAAGCCCGCCGCGCGGCTGAGGCCGTCGCGGAAGCGCAGCGGGTTGAAGTCCGGGGCTTCGAAGCCCGGGTTGTAGCCGCGCAGGAATTCGGGGACTGCGAAGTCGCCGCCGAGGCCGGGGACGAAGTTGCGCGTGCGCGGGAGGTGCTCGTGCATGAGGTCGCGGTCGACGAGGATGCGGCTGCCGTCGGGGAGGATGACCGTCACGCGGTTGCGGAGGCGGCCGTCTGGGCGGAGGGGGCCGTTCTGGTTGTTGCCGTAGGGGTGGAGGTTGAAGAGAGAGGCAAAGTCGAAGGGGCGCGAGGCGAAAGGTGTCTGGGCGAAGCGGGGGAAGGCGTTGAAGGTGTTGATGTTGACGCGGTTGCCGCTGTGGACATTGTTGTAGGCTGGGCCTGCGGCGGGAGGAACCCAGGGGAAGTCTGGTGGGTTGGGGTTGTAGGTCCATGGGCGGAACATTTTGGATGGCTGATAATATTTTTATTATTGTCAATGAAAGGTTGTTAGAATTTATGATAATGAAGAGAAGGCTTTAACTTTGTACGGTTTCTGGTGATGGTGTTTGGTGACACACGTATCACCAAATAAGACGGCACATGCTGCAGCAGATGTTTGTTGGCCTAACCAAAGGTAACCATCCGGGCTCACCGCCTATGGTTGGTTGGATGTGCTTGGTTCTGTCTTGCGGTGAAGTGATCTTTACGGTTGCCTACGGAAGGACTTCAGATGGCGCTTTCACGTCCATGCTCTCGGACCACCATCGATCTTGCGGTGTGATAGTAAATCCGCCTTGGGGATTCCAGATACGCTGAAGAAACAGAGCAACGTCACGCCGAGGTGCCTGAGAGTTAGATACGTGTTTTGTTACTGTTGTTCTGTTGAGCGTTCTTGATGAAAACTTCGAAGCGCGTCTTGCAGTTGTAGGGCATGTTCATGTAATTGGAGGAGGCATACGAATATTCACTGGAAACATTATGATCGTATGGACGCGACTATGTATTTTAGCACCTGGTGCGCGTTCTGGTATTGAAGCTACTCAAATGGCCTGCGACTATGTGTCTGCATGGCGTGGCTGGTTAAACTGAGATATACATCGAAGGAAAAAGTGTTCAGTGGACGTCCTTATCCTGAATGTCCATATTGACATTTCATCGGTCCCCTGTGAGTCACCCTCGGCATGGGAAGATTTACTCCTGCTTGGTCTCCTCGCGCATGCCGCGGGTGATGCGGCTCATGGGGAGGGAAAGCTCGCGGGTGACGAGAGTGGTGCCGGGCATGGGGTAGGACTTGGCGTTCTGGTACAGAGAGAACCTAAAGCTTGGTGTTAGACTTTTTGTACTCGCAAAGCCGCTTCTGAGAATACTTACTTGGGGGAGAGACCGGCAGTGTTGGAGTCGTAGACACCAGGGAACTTGGCAGTGGCTGTGGGGACCTTGGTTCCAGAGCCAGTGATCTTCATCTGACCGCAGTTGAAGTAGAACTCCGTGCCGGAGGGCTTGTGCAGAGCAAGGTGCTCGGGGCGGACGAGATAGTCGCCGGCAGCGAGGTCCTGGAGAACGGTCAGTTCAAAGTCTCTAGCCCAGCAGCGGGGAAGAAAAACGCACCTTGGGGACGGTGAAGGTGATGATGTTCTTATTGTTTACACCCCACTCCTCGGCAGCGCCAGTCAGGGGGAACTTGGTCGGGCCAGACTCGTAGACCTTGAACCAGTCGCCGGAGCCGTCGTAGCTGGACAGATCGCCAGAAGCCTTGCTCATCCAGATTTGGAGGGGGCCGGGATGCTGGATCTTGGCGCCAAAGCTCATCTGGAAGCCAACCTCGGAGCCGGCAGCCACGGTGGCAGTCTTGGCGGCGGCCTTGGCACCGGTGTTGCAGCGGAAGGTGTTGCTGGTCATGATGCTGTTGGACTGGGGCTGGTAACCCTGGGTGCTGGAGCGCATGTAGTCGGCGGAGGCGACGCCGTTGACGACCATCTTCTCGAAGAAGTAGTGGGCGGAGGCGGAGTCGGCCATGAGGGCCGCAACGGCGACGACGGTGGCGAGAGAGAACTTCATTTTGGTGGTTGTCGGGTGAGGTTGGTCGTCAACGAATCCGGATCGGTTGCAGGAAGAACTTGGACGACTTGGTCAAAAGAACGAATGGCTCGGCTGGCGAGGAACGAAATGAAGGAGGGTGAGATAAAGAACTGGATGAGGATGGAAAGAAATGAGAGCAATGGAACTGAGTTGAAGGCTTTAATATATACTTGGATGTTTCCTGCTTTATCCGGGAATCTCTCGTCTGTCGGTCAAGTCCACCTGCTGGACTTTCCCGAAGGAGCAGGTAAGATCAGTCTTAAGCTGAAACTGGATGACTGCGAATCGCCCTGAGCAGCGAAGAGCATTTCGTCCGATGGCCCCCCTGCCGTCATCTGAATACAGACAGATCGCCGCCAGCCACCGGTCGGAAAGGACGACCCATGAACACGGAGAGTTCTTAAATGAACAAAGATCAATATATTTGTTTCCGTGTAGAGTTTTCCAGCCGTATGCTTAAAGCACGAGGCGTGGGGGCTAGTCCTTATTCATTCCGTAGGCCCCAATCATGTAGTACCGGGCAAGCGCGCCTTTTGCCATTGGCTATGGCCAGATCCTGTCAAATGTTTATATGGGCACAGTTCGGACGATTCAAGTGGAGCTCCGATGATCTCGGGTTCCAAGACTGCGGAACGCCAACCGCAAGCTCGGCCCCACTGCGTGGCTGCTACATTGGAGGCGGGAAGAGCCTAATACGAAGTTACGGTTACGAGTTGATTACTCTACCTTAGATGACAATTGGATATCATACACCAGCTGAGCCTCAAGTGTGACTTTGCTCGACTTGACCTTTCGTTTCTCTGCATAAGGTCTGTATCAAGCCACCATCCAGGCCGAGATCTTGCTGTTCGACAGGATCCCTTCGATGATTGTCTGGATATAGTCATGATAAGTGCTCACCCCTTTAACCGAAAGTCGAAAAAGAACGTCCTCTGTGTTTACAATAGGAGAAGACTTCGACAGCGGTGATCTCGGGACCCGGTAGTTATCCGTCAACAACGTATGCCATACTAGTTGCACTCGGGCGTGCCTTTTCGATTTCGCAGTAAGGATCAAGTTGCGGGTTTGCGACCACGCGTTTTACATACATGAAAATATTGCGTGTACAATGGGGCAGCTTCTCGATTCAATATTTCACCACACTTGGCGCGGCCGCCCGGGCATGAAGCGAGGGTATCGCGTTCTCGGATTCATCAAGCAGCGACCCGAGAAGCACGGACAAGCGCGCGCCCCTGGTTAAGGAGGTTTCAGCGGACACGGCATGCAACGCCAGCACATGAGAGACCGATGATCTGACCCAGTGTTGGTTCCATACTCTTGGTCTGTCTGAATGTGTTCTGGGAACAAATAATCGGCTTGATGCTTCTGACGGCGAGTAGGGGATTTACCACCGTTATCTCGCGTTCCCTTTGATATTTCTGTCAGCTTCCGACAATTCTGACAGCAACATATTCAGGCAGGAATTTCGTAAGCTGTAGGCTATCTTGATCAAGACTGACAATTGGCTTCTCGGAGTTGCAGCGGACTTTCTTCAGTATGAGTTTTGAGGGTGTTGATTGGACTTACTCCATCCATCACAGGATGAAGTCATGCTTCTTCATTACCGTATCAACTTGTCGACATATTGCGCTGACCTCTCTGTACGATGAGGAAGGATCGGCTTAGGATTACAGAACCACCCCTCTGAGTGGCTAGACAGAGCCCTAAAGGCATGATTTCGGCGGATACCGACGTTAGCGAGTTGTATATCGTAAGACAGTGCCTAAGAAGAGCGTGGGTCACGTGGGCCGGCCGTCGGCGCATCCAACGGAATCGGTGTCCCCACCCGAGCGGACACGGGAGTGGACTTCGGACGAGTCGGGCCTGTCCAGCGGAGCAGAGCTGCCGGCATCCCATACAGGATGCGCCAAGACAATCTCCATTATCCGATGGGGGTTGGGTAAACGCAAGGACAGTGACTCAAAACGCACGAAATCAATGATTTGTCCCTGTTGTGGCCGCATTGAAGCAACGAGAATCAAGCATTGCGGGGTCAGGTCTGATTCCATCATTCGAGCAAAGCTTGAGTCACAATCGAACAAAAACACAATCATGAATCTGCCCAAAGCAGAAAATGAGGGGTAAACCAAGCACATTTACGAGTGCATCCTATTGTCCGTGACGCAAAACATGACAGCCGACGCCATCGAGACATCCGCGGCCGCGTAAAACATGCTGGTGATGAGCCAATCAGAATGCCAAATTGAATGAGTCAACCGGCCAAACGTCCGCCTAAAACGTGCCACAACCACCACAAACAGGATGAATTCTAGGTGCCTGGGGTCTGATCTGCATGTAAGGTACGATGAGAGCTTTATCGATAACGGCGAGGGCGGTGTTGGACGCCTTGGCGTGACAAGCTGAGCTTCCGTTGCTTGTTGCCATCATCGGGAGAGCCACTAGTGAAAGCGATGGCTTTTGGCTTGGGCGGAAATAAATTGGTGCTTTTCAGGCTTTCAGTAAGGCACTCGAAGGTGGAATACACCGCGGCAACAGCCACCAAGCCAAGAGTTGTCGCGCGGTTTGGTCAGGGGTGATGAAAGCAAGATGCAGCAAAGGATCGTTTGGGCCTGGTCATGAGAAATCCTACACACCTCCATCAATGGTTGAAGTATAAAGCCGGGCTGTCACCGCTGAATTGGTCGGTTTCTCAAATGAATCCTCTTATTCCACCCTCAACCCGACCTTGCACTGCCTCTCACATTCCATCATCAACATCGCAACCATGGACATCGAGAAGAAGGAGTATCACGTCCGTGATCTCCCCACGCGGACTGTCACCCTCTTTCCGAGTAAAGCTCAAGTCGTCCGCGACCTCAAACAACTTGCCCTCAAGGTGAATCCTTCCAACCCCTTGCTATTGGGCATCCTCTAATGCCAGCGCAGCCCGGCACGAACGAAGTAACCATCATCGGCC
Source organism: Colletotrichum chrysophilum (assembly GCF_026319265.1). Classification (NCBI taxonomy): domain Eukaryota; kingdom Fungi; phylum Ascomycota; class Sordariomycetes; order Glomerellales; family Glomerellaceae; genus Colletotrichum; species Colletotrichum chrysophilum. Next base: position 46,997 of record NW_026517521.1, on the reverse strand, counting down.
TCACCCCAACCGTCGACGACTCCACCATCAAAGTCGAAGGCACCGGCTCCGCAATCATATCAGACATTGCAATCGAGTTCTTGCCCAATGGCGACATCTTCGAAGAGGCGTACCCAGAGATCGACTCAGACCTCAGCGACGACGAAGAGGACGACGTCGACACAGACAAATATGAAATCCCGGACTCCTCAGCCCTCCAAGCCGCGCGCGCCAAAGTAGTCAAACTGGAGGACGAAGAAAGCCAGGCCAGAGAAATCCTCGACAGCGCCGCCAAACGCCTCGCCATCCTCGACGCGCACTGTAAAGTCCTCGACGAGAAGAAGAACGTCGACGTCGTCCAGCTCATGACCGCCTACCGCGCCGAGCGCGAGAAGGTCTTCCAGGACCGTATGGCCGGCACCGTACGCCAGCGCGAGAACAGCGCGCAGCTGAAGGCGGCCCGCGAGGAACTCGGTCGGCTGCTAAAGCTGAAGCAGAAGGAGGAGAAGCCACTGAAGCGGGAGCAAACTCTCGCCCTCAAGAAGCAGACTCGGGACAATGTGAAGAAGTGGCGAAAAGCGGAAGACCGCAGGAAGGAGAAGGAGCGCATCCGCCAAGAGAGAGAGCGCTTCTGGCCGAAGGTGTGCTACGCCGTCCGCGTCACCCTCGAAGCGCACGCGTTCACGCCCATGTCGTCCCGCCGCACCTCGGTCTCCAGCGACACCGCCCAGCGCTTCAACCCGACCGCCGAGACGGAGACAGAAGCCGACCTCACCTGCGACCTTTCCATCTGCTACATCACGGCCGCAGCGTCGTGGTCGCCCAGCTACGACCTCCAGCTCTCGACGACAAACAACACCGCCACGCTGTGCTACGACGCCAGCATCGCCAACGAGACCTCCGAGACGTGGAGCGGCTGCAAGGTCGTGCTGTCCACCTCGCAGACCGCCTTCTCTGGGCTGGAGCAGGAGATCCCCGAGCTTAAGCAGTGGAACATCAAGCTCGCGCCAAAGATCGGCGGCGGCGGCGCGGGAGGGAGGAATATTCTCAACAGCCGCGAGGAGAGAGCGCAGCGTGAGGCGTGGCGGAAGACGCAGGAGACAAGCACGCAGAGCCATGTCAAGCGCGACGAGCTGTTTGGCGTTGAGGCGGTTGCGTATGCTGCCTTTGAGTGTGTCCAGGAAGAGAAGGAAGAGTCGGACGATGAGATGGGCTTCGGGCTGTTTGACGATCTTCCGCAAGCTCCGCAGGGTGCGCAATTCGACAACATTCAGATGGCAGTCGCAAACAATCATGCCCGAAAGGGTCGCCAATCCGTTAGCTCGATGGTGGGCTCCGCAATCAAGAATGCCGCCCGTCGTAAGGAGTCTCACGATCCCATGCAGGAGTACAGCGCCCCTCCACAAGACCTGATGGACGCCGCGCTGGACTTTGAGGAGTCTACGATCGAGGAGACCGGCCTGACGACAACGTACGACCTCCCCGGCACCAAGACCCTGCCCTCGCGCCCGACGGCCTCGAAGCAGCGCGTCGCGAGACTAACCTTCTCCGGCGTGGTGTTCAACCACACTGTGGTGCCAAAGTACAAGCCCGTGGCATTCCTCAAGGCCAAGCTACGTAACAGCAGCAGACTGTCCCTCTTGAAGGGCGACGCAGGGCTGACGCTGGACGGGACGTTCATGGGCCGGACGACGCTACCGCGATGCAGCGCGGGCGACAGCTTCACGCTTGGTCTCGGCGTTGATCCGGCGATCGTGGTCAGCTACCCCGTCGCGAACGTCCGGCGGGCGACGACAGGGTTCTTTTCGAAGGAGAACAGCTCCGTGTACAGCCGCAGCATCACGGTCGCGAATACCCGCGCCGCGGCTGGCAAGCCTGTGTCCTTGCTTGTGCTAGACCAAGTCCCTGTGTCGGAGGACGAGAGGCTAAAGGTAGATATCCTCGACCCGAAGGGCATGCTTGTTGAGGGCGCGGGTGTGGCTAGCGGGTCGCCTGGTCGCGGAGAGAAGGAGGACGTCAAATGGGGCAAGGCGATTTCGACGTTGAAGAAGGGCGGACAGGTTGAGTGGGAGGTAAGCTTGAATGCGGGCAAGGCCGTAAAGCTGGGCCTGGAGTATGTCGTCGCCATGCCGTCGGGAGATTCTGCCGCGGAGTGTTAGGGGTGCGAGGGCGGCCGGGAAGAGGAACTGGCTCGGCCGCTTCTACTCCGAGCGTGTAGCCTCATGTAGGGATACCGGCGGGTGGATTGTGGGCCCCGATATGCCCGGGACTTTGGTAATGCAGGGAGCATCTCTTTTTAAGGATACTTGAACGTCGATCTTTTACGTTGTCCCATTTGGGAATTTGGCTGCTTGTGTTCGGACAATTTCTTGAATTCGAAGACACAGGGCCATTGTTCCGCATCATCCTTTAAACCTTCCGGAGAGGAACTCCATTCTCAACTATTCGACGAAGAACCTTTTGATTATGTAGCAAAAGCAAAACAATTCCGACCCTGATATCATTGAACAACCCAAACTCCCTCGTTTTGAAACTCATGGCATCTCTGATCTCTCATTTATGGCCGGCATCTCGTGGATTACCCTCGGATCATCGGGCAGCTCTGCGTGGTAATGGCCTTGCGGATAGTATGGTGAATTTGGCGTTCTAGGTGTGCCACTTGGGCTTGAAACCACGGTACTCATGCTCATGTCGGACACCGGTCGCTGAATACCCATGCCGTCAGAGACAGTCGAAGGGGTGTTTGGCTGCATGAGGTTGCGCTTCTCGTCGGGGGGCGCAAGCTCGGCGGCACCGCCCCCAGGGGCAACATAAGGAGCAGCTGGAGCGGCGGCGGCGGCAGCGTCCTGTTGTTGCTTGGCCCGGCGGCGGCGCCACATGAAGAAGAAGCCGGCCAGAACCGCGACGACCCCCAACGTCGACCCAACTGCAATACCTGCGATAGCTCCTCCACTCAATGCTGCGGCTGCCTCCGGCTCAGCTGTCGGAGTAGACGTACTCGTCGCCGTGGAGCCCATATCGGGCGCTGTCTGTGTACGCGTAACAGAAGTTTGTCCAGCGCCGCTGCTCTGCGGGCTCGGGTACGTAGGCTTCGGCTTGCCCGACGTGTTGACGGTCATGGGTACGCCGCCTGTGGAGTTGAGCGTCTCTCTAGCATACATCGCGAGCACTCTCGAGCCGAGGTCGGTGCAGAAGCCGAGCGGCGGCAGGTTTTGAATGGTATCTGGCCAGACGGTCTGGGTGACTTGAGGCTTATTGCTCTCCACAGGGCAGAAGTCGCCGCAGGTGTCGGGGTGGTTGCAAGCCCAGAACTTCTCGAAGCCTTCGTTGTGGGTGTCGTTGCATCTCACGAGGCCGACCCATGGCGACTTTCCTGTGCGAACGGTCAGCATGACGAAAGCTCTCAAGACGTCAGGAGGGCTTACCCATATCAAGGCCACCCTTCGGAGGGCAGTTGTTGTGCTCGTATGTCGGGTCATTGCAGCCATACTGGTATGTCACGCCGGTGGTGTTATCCCAGCAGGCCTGGGAGATGCAGTTGTCGCCGGCGAAGCAGCACCAGCTGGAGGCATAGTCCTTACCCTGAGACCTCGAGCCGTCATCGTTCTCGGTGAGGCACGGAACGAGCGAGGGATGGGCGGGAGAGTCCTTGGCGTAGTAGCACTGATTCCAGTCTTTGACTGGGCTCTGCGCTACGATGAGTGGCGCCGAGGCGAGCAGAACGAGGGGGAGCATCGTGAAGCTCGGTCGTGAGCGTGGTGTAGTGGGTATCGTGTGGAGCAGAAAGGACCGTGTCGAGAAACACGTGGAGGCGAGAAATTTGCGGACCCTGTCGCCTTCAGGAAACGAGATTGACCATCCGTCGGGGTCGGCGTGGTGGTGTTTCCTGGGGAGAAAACAAACTAGCGGCCGTTGACGATGAAGGAAGAACGAAAGTCGAGACGAGAGTTGTTGGTGAATGGGTCGAGGTCCAAGTCGAGGCGGTCGCGGCCGGTTCGAAGCAAAAAGGGAAGGAAAGAAGGAAGACACGGCACCTGCCCTTGAAAATGGACCCAGCGGCAGATCATTTCATTTTCCCTGCAACAATTTTCCAATAAAAGTCCCCCTGCCTCTCACCCCTCTCACTTGCCTCTCATTCTCAGCCCGTCAGCCCATCTGTCAATCTTTGCTTTTTCTCCGTCATGTTCCACGACCAACAGCACCGCAGCACCAACAAGCTGAACTACAGCCAAGCGTGTAAGCACGAGCAAACATTTCACAGCCCCCAACGGCCAAGCCGTAGCCTGCTCCCGAAGTAACACATAGGCTAGCCAACCAACAAGCTGCAACGACAGGATCTGCGGAGAACTGCACACGAGCTGTGTTCCCCGTCCGTGCCGGGGGTTTCTGATAGGCCCGCTGGCGGGGGCCATCCCCGACACTTACAACGCGGGTGCAGACATGAGAGACACGGAGAACGATGCCAGATTGGACGAAAACCAACTTGAGTTGAGCAGGGGTAGGGGGATTGAGCGGCCGCCCCAAGGGCTACGACTGCCTATCTGATCAACATAAAGTAAGCCGCCATCATGCACTCGTTGACTTCCCATCACGAAATACTGGGTTGAATGGCTGGCCTCTGGGGACCTTTTATCTCGGAACCTATTATCTCGTCAGGTCATATACAAGCCACGCTTATTTAATGCTCGATTATTACTGCCGACAGTGGCAAGGAGCGCAAATCAAAAGACGATATCCTGGGCTTACGTAGCTGAGAACTATCCGTATCACTATACATCAGGTGACGTCTTTATATGGATATGCCAACGTATTTTTCAAAGCCTGGGCACCTAGGTTGGTTGGATCGGCCGCATAACTCTGACCAGATTCTTGGGTCTGGCGGGTCAGCCCCATTGACGCGACCACATGGTCTTCCATCACTGGATAATTCTTGTCCTGACTCAAGATCTGCAGTTTTTTTCACCCCCAAAAAGATAGCAATCGTAACCCGGGCCCTTGGTGGAAGGAGCACTCCAGCAGGGCCGTTTCCGACCAACATGCTGCAAGGAGTCGCACTTCCCAGGAGCGGTAGCCAACGTCCATCGCGCCTCTCGCTACCTCGTGACAGTATCAAAGCAGCTGGGGCCTTTGAGTATGATCACTGAATGATAGTGAGAGGGCTATCAGAGACGTGCTGGACATCGTAAACATACCGGATAAGGAGACTCGGAATATTGAGGCTTTGCCGTCATAACCCGGCCGAGCCTGCAAAAAAGGTCGCGCCTGCCGTCTCAACTCTCCTTCCGACTCTGACGCTACTTCGCGTCACTACCCGTCAACGCATATCGACATTTGGGTAAGTTGTGTAAAATGTTTCTTCCTGCCAACGAGGTCAACCGTTTCGGGCATCTTTGACTTACTGCGGCTTTAAAGGCAACAGGAATGGATGAAGAAACATATGGATTGCCTCGCCGTCCAGAGCGCCATGAACAGCGGAAATACAGTTGAAGTCTGAACAACTGTAAGACGTGCAACAGATTTATGGATGCTTCTCAACTCAGTCGGGCCCTCGATTCGAAAGAGAATTGAGGCTATTTGCGCGACGGTCACTAGGTAAAGCCGTTACTCCGCTCCTGGGCTTCGCTCGTCTGTCGTCATTGAATTGATGTGAATATCAGATGAGGACGGGGCCACGGGCATTGGTAATTCCTATGTTAGGGGAGTCGTCGCTACCTGGTTGATATAGACCACAGGAACCGTCCGCCAAGATGGTTCGGATGTAAAGCCAAGTACGTTGGTCGAGGTGGATGTCTACCGCAACGAAAGGGCCGTGGGTTGAGCATACTCTCGACAGAGACCACGTTCCTTCACCATTGGCATCAAAGTTTGACGGAGCTTCGACTTAGCCCGTCCGTAGAAATCTTGAATTGCCCGCGTCGATATTATTTCAGCACCTGCAGTCAGAGAAGCAAGAGAGAATTCATCCCTCTGCTTTTGGTCTTACGGACTGTTCTATTGGGGCTTTAGGTTGTGTCCACCCTAAAAACTTCTGTTCGGGGACGTTTTACGAGTGCTCCTTCTCGGCGCCTCTTTGGCTGCAGATGTCTCTGGTTGTCTGTCGCCTGGATACATTGCAGTCGTATACTTCATGAAGGCTACGTAGGTAGTCTCTGCAAAGTTTGGTGTCAACACCATTTTGTTCTGGGACGTTTCTTTTCAGTGACATGCCCTACGGCTCTGAATACGCAACCTTCCATCGAGAAACTTCACTATGCCCGATTTTCAACCTATTCAACCCGCTCTCATGACATACGTGGCGATGCCGTGGAGGTCATCAAGATCGAAGATGAAGAGCACAGCCTTCTCAGGTTCCTTCGGCGTGGGATCAACAACGCATTCGACACAGAAAGCGGACATGTGCTAACCGAGACATCCCCACCGCAGTTACAACACGAGTGGAAGCATGACATACTGGGTCAAGACGCCATATAATTCATGTCCCATCTGGAAGACTTGCTTCGGTTAAGTGCTGTCAGCGCTGCCAGAAAAATGTTAATGTGGCTGCTTGGTAGCACGCGTAAGGTCATGTATAAATCTGGCCGTGGTACTGAAACCTACGTCGTAGTAGGTCTTCGAGAATACATCATTAGCCGTTCTATTGAGGCTCTCTGTGACAAAGAGCAAGGTGGGTAGATCAGTAATTAGGAACTCGTAGCTTAAGTAATCTCGAACAAAACTCGGCAAAACGCAGTTTTGGAGTATCGAGGAGAGAAATCGACATGGTATGCATGAGATTTCTGCCTTTCTGGAAATAACGATTACTGACCTCAGTGCCTACTAGCTCGTGCTACGCCTCACCAGTCAGGGCCTGAACCCAGGCCTCGCCCAGGAAAGAGTTATACGAGCGATTAACAACCGCATTATCAAGAACCTCAACAACAGTAGCACCCTTGCAGACGAGTCGCCCCCTAACGCTCAAAAGCGCGGTCGCGATACTAGCAACTGTAGCGATCGTCAACCCACGAAGAAGAAGGCGCAGGTAGCGTTACTGCCGCCTAGAGGGAACGAGCAGGCCCCAGGGTGAGACCATTCTAATGAGAAATAAACCTAACTATTTCCCTAGTTACTAACTAGGTTGCTCAAACCAGTAATAAGTCTTATGATAACCACTCAATTATTGATAATAACTTGATTATTAATAGTGACCTGATTGTTAATAACGGCTCTATCCCAGAGGACAACTCTGTCCTAGAGGACGTCTCCATCCTACAGGACGACTTCGACAATGTCAGCACTAAGACCGTCAGAGCAGCCACTAAGGCTACCAAGCCTCCAAAGCCACCTTCATATACAGTGGCATTATCTAACATTCTGGACAAGACGACTATGAGCCAAATGCATGCAAAACTCGTGCAGAATCTCACTGTGCTTCCAGTCAGGATCACTCGGTCAGCAAAGCAGGAGGTTATCAGCACCCTCAAGCTTGACAAGCAAGCCCTTGCTCTCACCTCTAGCTACTTCTCCCATCTGCGCGCACAAAATTCAACTCGTGTTTACGCTCTTCGCACCCATCGCATTTCAGCTTTTTCACCACCTTCAGAATCACAACAGTCACAGAAAACATGGAAGAGCAAGCCTTGTCAGAGGAACTCGGGTGCTGTGGGACGAATTGGGAAAGAGCGCCTGAGGTCAGTTGAGTTGCGACTTCCCGTTGCTGCTTCTCTCGATCGCGTCGCGTCGCTTCGGCTATTTAGCCACCACCACCTACATCAACTCTTACTTTCTCCCACCGCCAAAAACTCTTGTACCGTGAAAATCCTTTCGCCTCCAAACTGCCCCCGAGCCAGGGCGTCTGGTCTCCTACTTCCAACCCACTTCCAACCCTCTTCCAACCCTCTTCCACTTCCAATCCTCTGCCACCTCAAACTCCTCTCCTCCCAAACCTTTCTCACCTGCCACCTTCTTCGACTGTCAATTTTTTCCGCCTCCAAACTTCCAACTTTCCCTCGCAATCAAAATTCGATCGTCCCCAATTCCTTCCCACTTCATTTTGGGAAAGCCCCAGCCCCTCGAAAATGGAGGCCTTACCAGTGGAGACGATCGTGGAGATCATGCGACAGTGCGACAGTATCGGCGACCTTCTCGCACTTGCTTCTACATGCGAACGCTTTCAATCGACTTTCGACAAGTTCTCTCCTAGCATTCTTCAGCATCTCAGGGCTCCTGGCATCCCAGACTTTGATGACGCTCTCGTAGTGGTAAGACACCACCACCATTTTTCTCCCGTTGCAAAGAACCAATCTAACAAAGTTCTTTTCAAACAGGTCAGAGCAACCGCTATCGTCAAAGACTACTACGCCAAGGGAGTGCTACCACCCCAGCCCTTTCCCTTTGACCAGCTCGCGCACGGAAAGTCACCCGCGACCCTGATTGAGTACCAAAAGGTCGCCAACCTCATTGAGTTTCTAAAGTTGATTGAGGCTGAATTCGCTCACATCTGGCGGAAGTACCTGCCATACATCAAAGATGACCTCGATGACCTCCGGCGCTCATGGGAAGGCGTGTTCAACGACAGCATGCTCAAAGCCCTACTCATGAATGCTGCCTTGGCTGGGGAGATGGCGGAGCCTTTTTGGAACGCCGGCCAAAAACTCAGCCATCCTTCCGACACTGGTGCCAAGATCCTGCAGTCAATTGAGGACCCTGGAAGCCGTCATCTGGGAGGTAGTTGGCAGCGCGACGAGTCTGGCATGACTTGGGTCACGCGTGACCACTACGCGGAAGTCAAAGATTGGCTCAACGACAAAGACATTCAGTATCTCGAGACATACACCGCCTACAGAAATGACAGGTTCACGGGTCTCAGCAAGGATCTCTGCAACACAACCTTCGGCAAGCTACCAAAGCACTTCAGGCTCGAAAACAAGTCCGCCGACTGTTTTCTTCCTCGAGTGTTTCAGACGACCTTGAGGGACTTGCAAGACTATGCATTTTTCGAGCATCCCGTCGATCAAGAGAACCTTCCGTACTTTCAATCTAGGTTCAACAGCGATTCTCCGATCAAGCAGATGGTCGTTGCGATTCTCCACCTCGGTCCATTCCTGCCAGGAAAGCTCACTCGCCTCAGTCCCGAAGCTCATGCCGGAAGAAAAACCGTCGACTTTGTCCCATTCGGATGCTTCAACGTCCACACTTACGCATTCGACGCCGTTGAGGGGGACTATTGGGAGCCTGAGTTCTTCTGGGGACAGGTTGGTGGCATTAGTCTGCTGAAGGCTCACAAGCCCCACGGCGTTGATTCGGGAGGAAAGTTCGCGGACCTTACCGACATTCTGAGCTTCCATCGGGGAGATTTGGATTACATATTTGAGAAGAATGATGAAAAGTACAATTGCGGGTATGATCGTCGTTGTCAAGCCGAGGCCGACTGGGACACCCGGTGGAACAGGATCAGGTGCGACGGAGACATGGATTGGTAGGGTGTGGAACACGGTCACCGGAAAATAGCTTAAACACAGGATGGCATACAAGATTATCGATAGCTTCAACACATGTTGGTCTGCAGGACGTGTGTATCACGATGCGTCACGGATGGTCCACGTGATGTTCAATCTTCAATTCTATTTCGAATGAGACGATCGAGGTAGCGACTGACAATTCCATGTTTTCCAAACCCATCCATCCAACACTTTGCAAGTAGTAACACTGGCGCTATAGAAAATTACCCATCAAATCTATCTCTATCAAAATTCTTTTCACATCGGTGGCTCAACCTTCATTGCCGGTGACTTCCGTGATTCGCATCGTCTGGGCCTCCGGCAAGGCCTGGGGAATAAGTTGTTTCGCAAGCGGAGGTGGATCTTTTTGAAGTGCTCCCTCTGCAAAATCGTTAGTTGACCGTCCTTTGGTTTTCTGAGAAGACTGGCTCACCATGTTGTCTTTGCGACTGAATATTCGACCGCAATCAGGGTGCGGGCACTTGATTGTGGGCTGGTGTGAGCCCATATGGCGTTGGTAGTCTTTCCTCGTTGAAAAGCCAACGCCGGCTTTCGCGCAGGGCTTCTCCGTGCAGAAGAAGCACTTATCGTGGCCTCGGTAGTGCTTCCTCAAGTCGCACGCGCGGATGAACACCCGCGTCGACCTGCAGCCCTGGAACTTGCATCGCCAACTTCCATTCGCGTCGAGGTATCCCATGTGGCGCAGGTCTTCTGGTTCCCAAGTCTCCTCCTCGCGCTCTTCTGCTGGACTGGATGAACCCTCACTCGTACTCCATACGTCCCAGCTGGGGGGTTGGCCGGCCATAATGTTGGCTGGCGTGGGAGATGTGATCACCCGTCTGTTGGAGGCCTGGACCAGATGGCTGGGCCCGTACTGTGGTATGGGACCGGAGGTCGTATCCAGGTACGGCAAGGGCTGGTAGAGGCATACGGGATCTGGATGCAACGTGGATTGAAACCATTCTCCGTTGAACGGAGGCGCTGGCCCGAGGCTGAACGGGTAGGGCGCCGGTCGCGTCTCGACTTGTGGGAAGTATTCGCCTCCATTGAAGGAGTTTCGCTCAGTCTCAAATGGTGGTTCCATCTTGTTGACAGAATTCTTCGAGCATGCGAATCAACGGCAAAAACAAGCTTGAAAGAAGGAAAGAGATCAGCAGAGGTTGTCCTGTTTGTGGAACGGGGGAATAGCAAAATGTGGCAGAATGCTCCGAGTTAAAGACGAAACCAACCCGTAGAAAATCATAGATTTCCAACCCGTCGATGTATATCTGGGCATGATAAACTCTATTCTCGTAACCTGGGCCAATAGTGAAGCGGCGGTATAGCAGTTTGGGGTGCCGTTTCACCAGTACGTACTTTCTGTTGTTGGCCGACATTCCACAACTTCGAGAACTTGGCTTCACCCCGCCTGGGCCCTTTCATCGCCGAATGAACGGGCCATGTGGCGGTTGGTAATCGGCAGCCGCTGTGGTCGGCATTCGATTCAGCTGAGAGTCGCCTTACGAGCAGGTCGCGATCTTCCGCCGGGGCTCCCGGTCCGGAAACCCCACCATGAAGATTGCGCTGGGATCCCCGGCGCCCTGGTTTGACGTGATGCGCGTGCAACATTGCAGTTGGAATATGCCAGTGTCAGGGGCTGGGCAGAGTGCTGGCATCATAATCCCTGCTTCATTGCCCGCCTTCAACGATGTTGGGAACTATTCGGCGAGAGCGTGAATGGTGCGTAGAACCGCTCGGTAACCAAAGAAACGCCCACTGCGATGGGTTTGCGCGAATTCTGATCATCTTGTGGTCGAGTTGAAAATCCCGCTGTCGCATTCAATCTATCAGGCATCCGTTTTCGAACAGTATGCTTATTTTATCAGGTGCAAGCGCTGTCCGTGCCCGCCGACGGCGATCATGCCGCGACTCAACAATCAACTGTTCCAAGTCCCGCACCTGATATCCTTATTAAATAATTAATTGCAATAGAAACTCAAAGATATTCGACCGAATTTTCAGCCGGCCTCACCCGCGGCAGTTTGGGTGTCCCTCTTTGCGTCTACTGCGTCTAGATCGACATTCAGAATTCTACACGCTCGAATACATGAGACTAAACTTACATAGACGTGTAAAAGCGGTGTCTCCTGCATGTTTTGATAATGTGCTTACAGCTTGAGATTCAAATCATTTTTGAGAGTCCTGGCAATACACCTTCATTTCTGTGATCGGTTATACATGAGCCTTGACGGGTTTAAGCATTCACGGATCCTTGCGGATGTATGATTGAATATTCGAGGTCGTAGATCAAAGTTGGGGCTACTACTACTGTTTATGATGGCAAAAATCCCCGACAAAGGCAAAAGAGTTTTTCAGTTGCCTATGATTCAATCCAAGAGGGTCAACCTATCCCGGCTTATTCCTAGCGAGAGTTGGGAGCGTCACATTGTTTTCATCCATTCCCTGATGGAAATCCCTCTTTCTGATTCATCCTACCCGTTAGAACCTTGTCAGGTCTCCAAATGCAGCTTGCTGACTTGAATTTCTCCTATCTTTTCAGATTGAAGACGAAACAGTACGTGAACGACCTAGCTGATGGAACCTCAAAAAAGACTCAATTTAAGAGTTCGCCCACAACCGCACAGTTTGGGAACGGGGTCTGCTCTAGTGTGGCACGGCGCTGCCGTGGTTGGTAAGAAGTCTCGGCAGTTGTGGTCCTCGTCCGATATCCGGCAACAACGGCCTCACAAATCCGGGTCCCGGGGGGCCTATGGGTCCGGGCGTCCCCTCAGAAAGTAATAACAGCCTTCTCCGTCAATACTACGCGACCGGTTGGCAATGCGACTGGCTCCTGGAGTCCTGAAAGCTGTCAAACCCCTCCCACTGATTGACCGGGGTCCCTGTCGAAATCGGTTAGCCAAAGTTTCGAGTCGTCTAGCGCGTGGCGAGATTCGCCAAACTCGTGATCTTAGTATGTAAACCTGGGCAGTTATTTCCCATCGATTTCCGTTCAGAGAAAAATGCCGCGCACTCGGTCCTGAATTAGGTATCACTCGTGTCAGTCAAAAAGCTCTGTTCACTGAGCGTGAGCGTGGCCTGGCTGGTGGACGTTTTGGAAACTCCGGGCAACTATGGTCGACGCGTACGTACTTGAATGAAACACATCAAAGAAATATGGACGCACCAGCGGGAACTAGAACGGAAAACAATATTGCCAAATGGTCTTTTGTGTCAATCTTTCCGGTATGAAGATATCAATGCCGGTATTGGAATCGTGTTCGACCACGCCGACACTCGTTGGCAAAGGGAGGTACGGTTCGGACGAGGCTTTCACGAAAGACACTATGGCATGGCAACTTCACAAAAAGGGGTCGCAAAATATTGACACCATGCTCCTTGGTCAAGCTCAGACGCTAGGGGGGGAAGGTTTTAACCAATTCAGACAACTCATGCGATACAAGGCACGGCAGTTCTCAAATCATCAAGTCCGCCTTTGAGCTGGGTTTACATCTGCATACTACGCTTCTATCAACGGCCTTGGCAGCCAAGGTTTCAACAAGTCGGCATTTCTATCATCGTACATCCAAAATACGTGACGTGCGACTTCTTTGTATGTTGAATGTATAGGCGTATATCACAACCTCAGATTGGATACCCTGAACAAGAAGGATCCAGAGAATGAAATGCGCACATCATACAAATGAAAACCATCCACGTTCAAGCTCATTATGTTACAAATTTTAGAAACACCAGAAGAATTACACGGGGGCAACATGTAATCTTGTTCTCCCTCCATAAATCACTGTTCGTAGGTAGACACCAAGATGCAATACTCTGAATCGGCGACAGCTGTCAGGATAGCATCCGCATTCATGATACACTCATAGAAGTTTTAAGACCAGCATCAACCCAGTATGGTACTCTAAAATAATACTATCATGTGTGGTGACGTACCCGAGGGGATATGAGGCCTTGTTGCTGAACCTCAAACAAGACCAGATTTATAGGACGACGCATTCAAAGGAGGTCGGATTTCTCCTGTAATAATTTTCACAGGCTCGTTCAAGTGAGGAGAGAAGAGCAAAGGATGAAGCTACTAATCAAACAAGGGGGAAACCTTTTCGAGAGAACACCATCACCTTGACTCGATTTCTTTATCGATCAGGCGCGATAAGCAATTAAGGAGGCTATAACGACTTGGCCGTACCTACTGCAGCGGCTTGTGCAAGACCTCAGACGGCCCATTTGCTGATGGAATACGCCAGTGCAAATGAACATCTAATACGTATCAACTTTGTATCTACTTTTCCGAGCCAGACAATTTACCTCTTGGGATGGAATAAGATCCAATCAACTTCATACCTCAGCTCTGCTGAACGTGACCTGACCTGCATATTGGTGACCGAAGACTGCCCGGGGCATTCATTTCTAGTCATGTTCTAATGATGTATTATGAAAACCGAGCAGGAGGAAGTAATAGCACAGATGTTGTTCCATATGTCCTTGCTGATCTCGAGGATTGGGCTCTTTGTAATCAATCCGACGTTTGCCACCGTCTCATTCGCAATTATTCATATTTCCCCTTGTGGATTAGGAGCCTTTTTCATCACCAGTGGTCAGATGTAGCACATCCATTCTCTGTCAAAATATTGTCCTCTTTGCGTGAGCGGTCGGTTCCGTAGGCCAATCGCCAATCAGCAGGCCGGCGGGATACCGTATGCCGAGTACCGAGTGCCGGATACCCACTGCTGGAACAGGACGAGGAGCGGTGTGGACCATGATTATCTTGCAGAAGGAACGCCGCAGAGGATATATTACTGGGCTGTGAAGAGAACAAAAGAATACTATCCATGCTTTTACTTTGTCTGTTGCAGCCGCGATACTTGCGACATTAGGTATTCTTATCGTGGGAATCAGCCAAAATGCCTTTATCAAACTTTCACGTACCACCGTCCACCTCGACCGTCAATGTCCGAGTCATTGACTCGACATCCCAAGTTGGCTGTAGCATCGAAGGTATGGTGTCGCATACTATCAAAGGTCACACCTGGCTTCAATGTCCCGCCTGTGTCTTTCTGGTGGAACACCCGTCTTCGGGTCGCAAACTTCTTTTCGATCTCGGAGTACGAAAGGACTTCGAAAACCTAGCCCCGCCCATTCAGAAATGGTTCAAAGAGAGCGGCACGACCTGCAGCGTCGACAAAGACGTTAGAGATACCCTCGAAGAAGGTGGGATTCAACCGGACGAAATCGAAGGCATTATCTGGAGCCACTGGCACTGGGACCACATCGGAGACCCAAGCAGATTCCCGAAAAGCACTACCTTGATAGTAGGACCGAGTTTCAAGAAGATCCTAACACCGGGCTACCCTACCAACCCGGGCGCACCTCTCTTGGACTCCGACTTTGCCGGGCGCGAACTTCGTGAACTAAGCTTCGCCGAATCCTCCATCAGAGTCGGCTCATTCCCCGCCATTGACTATTTTGGCGACGGAAGCTTCTACATCCTAGACGCGCCAGGCCACACCGTTGGTCATGTCAACGCTCTTGCGCGGGTGACGACCAATCCAGACAGCTTCATTCTCATGGGTGCGGACACGTGCCACCACAGTGCCGAAATGAGGCCGTCCAAATATCACCCGCTGCCCGACGAGATATCGCCACATCCGTTTCTTCGGGGGAGTCAGATGCCTTGTCCTGGCGCACTTTTCAAACCTATTCTTCAGGATGAAGATACGACTAAGCCTTTCTACGGCGTTCATCGACCTGGTATGCTCTTCGGCGACACAGATGCCGCTGAAGAGACTGTCGGCCGGATCATTGAAGCTGATGGAAGCGGCAACACTCTCGTTGTGATCGCGCATGGCAGTCACTTGATGGACGTTATCAAGATATTCCCGGAGTATGCGAATGACTTCTTTCAACAAGATTGGGCTCAGCAGAGTAGATGGTTATTCTTGAGTGATTTCAAGGATGCGGTTGATGTGGGTCAGAACGAAGAGCCGTAAACTCCATGCGGACATAGAGGTTTTGCAGTTCTTCTTCACACAACTTGACATAGAGTAGAATAGAAAGAGACCCAAATGGAGATAGATTCGGATAGAATGATATTCAAATAACCATTGGACACCTCAACGATCCATTTGATGCGATGCTACAGACTGCCACGGCTAGTCGCACTTTCAATCAATACAAACATGCAGAGTGAATGAAAGAAACTACCAGAATGGATCTGAAATGAATAATCGCTGAGATCAAAATCCTTGTTAGAGTCTATTGTCAGACTTTCTGTCCCAGATACCTTGGCCTAGATTGCCGGTGGTCGCTTTTAACTCTTGCAGGTGATTGTCGTGGATTCCTCGAGGTGTGGTCTGATATTTCTTGCACAGGTGTGCTGCAGCCGCGGTAGCCAGCGCATGCTGACCTCCATTTGCCATGAACTTGGCGTTGGAACCTCCAATGTGGGTAGTGCTGATGTGTTTCCCTGCCATCATCAAATTCGAAATATTGGTCGAGAAAAGACATCTGAATGGAATGTCATACGGCTTTTTGTCCCGCTCATCCCACTCCCAAGCTCTCAACCGGAAATCGTACTTTTCATCGCCAGGGTAATGCAAGCAAAATGCGCCTGCATTCTGAACCACCGCATCTGGGAAAGCCTTGTGATCGCGAATATCAGTCTCCGCCAGAACATAATCGCCCTTGTACCGTTTGAATTCTCCTTGAGCTGCAACAAAAGTCACCCAATCAAAGTCAAGGTTTGCGTAATTCTCTGGTTCCATCGTTTTCACATTGTGAAAGGTTCCGTAAATGGCGCAGAGAAGGTGATCTCGGATGTGTTCACCGTTGGTATACGGATCAAGCCATTGACCATACTCCCAGAAGTGCGTAAGAGGTCCCTTCATCCGCATATCGGCGGTCGGATCCGGTACGAAATTCGGAGGAACGACGAAAGGGCCGGTTCCGTTCTCAAGACCGGGTTCCCGCAGTTGACCGCGGAGATCTGAGTAGTCTTTCGCAACCTCGATGGCCCAGGGCACAACAGGGAACGATACAGCCGCATTAGCCATCTTGGTTCGAAAAAAGAGTGTGTGGCCATGATGCATGTCGTCGGCCTCGGCAGGCGCAAGACTTTCGCCGTACATTGACTTGGATTCTTGACCAAAGAGTGTCTCCGCACCAGTGAATATGCCGAGAACAGCCTTTCCGGAGCAGTCAATGAAGGTCGGAGCCGACAGGCTGATTTCCCTTCCAGTTCGAGCGTGACGAGCGTCCAATGATGTTATTATGGAGCCAACGAGATGCGCATCGTAGACGGCGTACTCCATGAATAATGTCGCGTTGGGCTCCGCGTCGAGAAGCTGCTTTGCCAGTAAGTCCCCGTCGGTATGGCGCTGCGAAAGTTCCTGAATCAAAGTGCTAGTCATTCCACGTGGGGAGAGACCAATCTCAACACTGGCATTGCCGCCAAGTTTAGGGCGATCTTGCACAAGAGCAACGCGATTTCCCAGTCGTGCGGCTGCTAACGCCGCTGTGCAGCCAGGTATCCCTCCACCGACTACCACAACGTCATATGAGCCGGCGTCGACAGGATTCTCAGGTAGTTCACGTAATCTTCTCCGCCAGGCACGCGCCTCGTCGTTATTCTCACTTGGCGGGGGTGTATCCTCAAGGCTGAAAAAGATAGCGTCGCAACGGCCGCAGAATCCAGTGAGGTCGTGGAGCATAACACTTGTATCGCCGTGTGGGAGATCCATAATACCTGCGTACTGCCAGGACCAGTCCTCATTGTTCGTGCCGAAAACGGTATCCAGGGTGCTTTCGTTGATGGTCAGGGTAAACTGTCCTGGATGATGGTCAGGAACCCAATCCTTGGCTCGAACCCAGACATGATAGTGCCCCTTTTCTGTAGATAGAACGGTTGTTGCATCTGCGACTGGCTTGCCATTACCGTGGGCAAGGAGGTATGGCGAGCCCATCTCTGAGTCGAATTGCGAGTCCAGAATCCAGCCACCATAGTTCTGGAACTCTTCCGCTTCCAGAAGTATTCCTGACTGTGGGAGCGACGCCATGATACAAAATTGCTTATGATAGTGTATGTAATGTATTGCCGCGAATAGGAGGTAAGTAGTATAACCATTTCTTATCTTCCTCCTGCTGGATGTAGTTTATATGGCAACGCAACCATCACCGGCCCTGTTTCATGCACAAACAACCCGAGGATCGTTGAGCAGGATTATTAAACATCATTGTAGTCCGAGGTTGTCATTTCATTGTTTATTTGTGGACACCTCTTCTGGAGTTGACATTCTCGGCCCATGGACCAATCGGCTGGTTTTGATGCACGGCAAGCTTCGTAACTCGCAGTCGCTGTAGAATGTGGAGCTTGTGCGGCTTCCCGGTACTTGGAAAGTTGGTCTGAGTTAGATGTTTTATGGTTGAGCGCAACCACGGTCTAGGAGAGATGTTTGGGTAATGTCCTCTTCCGAGTAGAAGCTATATCCGGGTCGAGGCCCGGAAGGTCGCAACAGAAACTTGTAAGGTCATAGACTCCACGAATGTGTCTCAATCATGGAAACAAAAAAACGGAGGCGGGATTGCTGTCAATCCGTCGGGCAAATCGACCAAACGGAGACGCGGCGCCTTTGTAGCTTCGGCTCCCACGCCGGCTCCCGCACTAGTATTGGTGGGGACGATTGAAATAGCAGTCTGATTCCTGCGCACTCGGCACTTGGACATCCCTACATTTCATCATTTTCGGTTCGAACTCTAACATGGATTCTAGAACGGCGCGAGAGCGTGCCAACGTGGTGTGCGTTGAATGTCATTCCAGAAAGGTGTGTCGTCCCCAACGTATACTTCAACATCTGCGAGGAGCCGTTGCCTGACCACCATATGGCCAGGTCAAATGCGATCTTCAAGGCAGTCCAGATAATAAATGCCGAAACTGTCGCCGCTCTGGTGTCCAATGCATGCAAGATTGCCCCATTCTCCCAAAGTTGCTCCAAGGAGAAATGCTGACCGCGTGGCTGTTGCAGTCGACGCGATGGCGGTAGAAAAAGACGGAAGGTCATCGCACGGCACGGTCAGGCACTACTACCGACATCGCCGACTGTGCCGATTGTGCCGCTGGCTCCTTCCGGCCTCGGCAGTGTCAGTACAGAGAATGAGAATGGGACGCAGATGATCACCCCAACGCCGTCCTCCGACTCCAGCAATCGGACCTACCAGTCGGAAGGTTTCATTTCCCACAGCTCCGTCCTGTCATACGACTCCATCACCCAGCCAATGGCCATTCACGAGGGCCTTCCGCCACGAATTGTCCAGGCCAGAGATATTATTTTGGGCGCGGCACAGGCGAATATTCCCCTAGCCCCATCGCTGAGAAAAGCTCTGATGGATAGCTTCATTGAAAATGTTCTTCCTTACTGTCCTGTTGTTGATTCGAAGGACCTCACGGACGAGAACTCGTCGACCCTGCTTCAGTTAGCGGTGTGTCTCGTCGGGAGCCTTATGCCCCATGATCCCAGCAGCCTGCAACTGAGTTACTCCCTTTACGAAAGGATTCAAACTCTACTTTACATCGATTTCGAAGATGATAATATGGCCCTGCTGAAGACGTTCTGCCTTCTGTCATGCTGGGCTCCAGCCTCTCCGTATCGGGTCACGCTTCATGGGCCGTGGCACTGGACGGGGATGGCAG
Organism: Colletotrichum chrysophilum; assembly: GCF_026319265.1. NCBI lineage: Eukaryota > Fungi > Ascomycota > Sordariomycetes > Glomerellales > Glomerellaceae > Colletotrichum > Colletotrichum chrysophilum. Next base: position 27,860 of record NW_026517521.1, on the reverse strand, counting down.
TGCGGTTAGCGATACAAATGGGCGTGCATACGCAGTCAAGTTACGCAGAAAACGAAAATGCCGGATGTTTTCGGCGGATCTTCTGGTACTTGAACGTGCGTGCCTCCTTCCCTTCTACTCTTACTCACCGAGTCTGGCCTCTGTTTTATGTCACCTATCCTGTTTTGGAACGAAGACGCCAATGTCATCTTCAACATTTCTTTCTACAATCCAAGTTCAAACAAAGCACTCTTTTTTGTCTAACTGAGACTTTTTACTGATCTCTCACAGAATACCGAAACACTTATGGTTGCCTGTTGGGGTCGCCCGCGTTCTCTGAAGCTGGAGGATTGTGATGTGCAGCCCCTTGCGTCGTCAGACTTCGCTGCTGAAGGGGTATCTGTCATGGTTTCTCTTCATTTCACAAGACTGATGAATGTCGCTCGCAGTGTTGCAGAATGGAACACCAAAAAGGGGGTTCCCTCGGAGCATGAGGTTGAAGGAATAATCGCGTCGATTTGTAATTGGTATCGAGGTCTGCCAGAAGAGTTGCGGCTTCACGACCAAAACGGAACCCGAAGACCATTTCACCGTTTCACTTCGGAGTTACATATCCACTATTTCACGACGATCATACTTATTCAGATGCTCAGCAAAGACCGCCATTCCCCGTGGCGGACGTCCCCAGCCTCAATTGTGGCAGCGTCTTGCGTTGCTCATCTGTACGAAGAGATTGACTGCAGAGAAGAAGCCGTCCACTTGCTCAGTGTCAATGGCTTCTTGGCTTTAGTTGCTGCCATTGTGTTGATTTTTCAGCGCCCGAAGTCGCCACAGAAGGACGTCATTCGCAACAATGGCGTCAACAGCATTTGTTCCGTCCTCCGCCTCATGTGCGCCAAGTATGGCGGGGCAAGATCAGTGCTCAAAAGGATACAGGGGCTTCAACTGAGTGCTGAGGGTAGAGAGCCTTCCGCCCATTACGACCAGAATGGTGGCCCTGCATCATGCGCCCCATGGGTAGCAAGGGCTGTCAACAGACATGTTGATGAGCTGTTTCCTTTCCCACATAGCTTTTGCGAGAACATGGACATTTTAGGTCTAGCGGAAATACGATCGGACCAGCTATCAGTTCATGCAGTAGGAGCCGTGGATTCCATCCTTTTGAGCAAGTGTCAGACTCCGGGTTTTCATTGATGGACATCCTCGAAATGGATTTCGATGTTTTTGAAACCATGACTGGCTGCATGTAGAAGCACTTCCATAAGATTGAGATAGTATAAAGATTCAAGATAACTCAAATCTACCTGGGGGCAATGGGATTGATCCCCTGGCTAGACGGACTTTTGGAATCAAGAAGGCCGGGTGAGGCACTGGGAGGTGGATAGCTCGTATCATTCTTTGGAATGATCACTCGCAGTTGCCTCATTGACTTAGAAGATGAAGTTGGTTGAATATAGCATCGACTTCGTCATTTTCACAACATGAACATGGCTACTTGGTCGGCAGCGTTTGCAATGACGGACTTTGGTGCAGCGAATCCCGTCCCTTGACCATTCGCCTCGGCTATGTGATGGTTGCCGAGTGCCGATACCACGTGCACCATTCCTCTGCCGAAAGTCACATCTACAACATACAGTCGAAGTACACGTGGTTCATTATTCTTTCCTAGCACTACGTCAGCTACAGTACACATTGTGTGAATATATCGGCGAATTCAGAAGTCCGAACCAGCTTAGTTAGCCGAATGGCGGATTCCACCCACCGGTTGGTGTTCTAATTGATGTCTTGTGTACCAATCGTAGAGCCAAATCTTTTTGGAATCGCCAGTTTCATTACAGCTCCCCATAGATATAAAGAGGACGCGATGCCACATAATACATGACTCACAGAACCCATCAGCCTACTCATGAACAAACTGAAAATCTCTTTTGTGCCATCTTAACATTTATAAACATGTCTAATCTCATTGTGGTCATTGGCGCAACTGGTGGTCAGGGTGGAGGAGTTGTCAACGCCTTTCTTAACGAAGCAGGGTGGAAGGTGAGAGGTACCACAAGAAACACCTCAAGCGAAAAGGCAAAGGCACTCTCCGCGAAAGGCGTCGAAGTCGTTTCTGCAAATCTCAATGACGAAGAAAGTCTCGAGAAGGCTTTTCAAGGCGCCACGGCAATTTTTGCATTCACCGATTACTACGAGACGTTCTTCGAATTGGGAGATGAGAAGTCTCTGGAGCTGGAGTTCGCCCAGGGCCAGAAGATTGCACGTGCGGCAGCCAAGAACCAGTCTCTTCAGAGGCTCGTGTTCAGTGCCGGTCCTCACACAAGCATGATTACCAACGGAGAGGCAATCTGTCCTCATCTTGAAGGGAAGGGACGCATTGTCACGTATGTCACGCAGGAAATGCCCGACCTTGCCGCCAAGACAACATTTGCCGTTTTCACCGTCTTCGCCAACAACGCATTGCTCTACGACATCTTCAAGCCCATCTACGTCGTTAGTAGAACTATCCACTTCAAATCATCAAGACATGGACTAACTGAATTCAAGCCAAGCGCCAAGAAGTATGTCACCTTGTACCCGACACCCATGTGTTGGGGATCCTGCAATCAACGGGGGCATCTTCGTTCGAAGACTGGTGAAGCGCCCACCACCTCCGGGTTCCTTTGTTCGATGCAACGTGGAAACTCTGACCATGGAGTCATACCTCGCCGCCTGAGGGCGAGCTACCGGCCTCGCCCCGGAGGAGGGAGCGACTGCCGCATTGCAGATTTCCCCTGAAAGCTACGTTGAGCTTTGGGGTTCCATGGCGCAAGAGCAGCTATCTCAATGGAAGTTCTTCCAATGGCTCCACGATCATTATCCCCCAAAGTGGGAAGGAATTACGATCGTGGAAGGAATGGATCTATTGACTGATGAGGACAAGAAGGAACTTCTGAGTGTCGAGGAGTCGCTGAAGCGGTACGACTGGAGCGCGTTCGAGAAGAAGCCAACCGCCAAAGCGGTCACTGGCCGGTTCTCTACCTAGGCGAAAGCTCAGAAAGCCCAAGCCTGTAGGAGCGCCATATGAAGCAATAACAGGCCTGTTGAGTTCGTGTCATTACTTCGCAAATCACTCTCTATCAGCATTCTTACGAGCATGAAGACGTATCAATAAAAGTCCCTAAATCATACATAAACATATTCGATGCTGCCGAATCATGATAAGGCGATGTCTCTTGGTTTCATGTTGAGCCAAGGGCGGTCAAGTCATCCCTGACTACGGCATACACCATCTCGTCCATCAAGACACCGTTTTTGAACACCGCCTTCCTAAGCCTGCCCTCAAGCTGAAACCCGCTCTTCTGCAGCAAGGCCTGGCTCGCCTTGTTCTCAGAAAACACGCCAGCCCATAGCCTCTCAACCTCGGCCTTTTCCTCACCCATCCCGTCGAACATCCACTTCACGAACGCAGGAACCAACTCGCTCATGATTTTTTGCCCCCAAAATTCCTCACCCAGCCAGTATCCCAACTCATAACCCCGCAAATACACGTCTTTGCCGGGAATGATACCGATGCTACCCATGGCTCGGCCCGATGTGGGGCAGATGATGACCCAGCTGCGGTACGGAGGTGTCTGGTTCATTGAGATCCAACTCTCGGCGTCGGCGAGGGTGTATGGGTGCGGAAACTGGTTGCGGAGATGAACGACGACGGCCTTGGAGTTTGCTGCTTTGGCCACGGATGGTGCATCTGAAGGGTGATACGGTCGGAGGATGCTTTTTGAGAGGGTGAGAATGGGCGTGGGCAGATCAGACGGGGACGCCATGTTGCATGCCAAGCCGATGTGACCGAAATCTTCGCCCTGAGGTGAGTTGTCGTAAGTTCAAAAGTAGTTGCCTTTGCACAATAATGATGGAGGTTTTGACCTTTTCTCTTTAAAAGACGCGAGAGAACAGTCATTCGGCGGAGGGTTTCTTGTGGTTTAATATGTGTCATCAAATGACTCTTCATACAAAAGTTCCGCTGTAGGCGATAACATAGTCAGCACGCAACGTTGCTTATCAGCCCCTGTATAAGAATAGCACCTTATGGGCCATAAGACTCCTAAGTTAATTAGGAATCACCCGTCATCGTTCCCCTCAATCGGCGCCGGCCTCCCATCGAGGCCCGGAGTCTTGACTGCTAGGCCCCGAGACACGGCGGTGTCAGTAGTCAGCAAGACTGATGCCACACAAGCTTCCTTGGTACTGCTACAGCCACATGCAGCAGCCACAGCGTGTGGTGCGTGTATGATTTGCCCACGTGGGTAGCTGCCCATCAACCGGAGGATGCAACAACAAACACGGCTTCGACATTGTCTTCCCTCAATTTTCTCAGCTAATAGGCAACCATCTTGACTTTGCAATATCAGGGTACCATATTGTTGCGAACAAACATACAAAGCCGCAGACACATCATGGCTCACCTGCAACCCCACGTCGAACGTCCTCAGTACCCGGCCGGGGTTCCCAGCAAGTTCGCTCCCGACGGGGCGGTCCAGGCCTTCCCAGGAAACACCATCATCTGTCATCTTTCCCCCGTCCGATCCTCTCTACGCCTCAATGCAGGCGCTCTGCGACAAGCTCGCAGCCAGCAAGTTCGCCTCTTTGATCACCCTCCTACCACCGACGAGCTTCCACGTGACAGTCTTCGAAGGCGTGTGTGATCAAGTTCGGAAACCTGGATACTGGCCATCTAATCTATCTCTCGATGCCCCTCTTGAGGAGTGCAACTCCAAGTTTGATAAAGCTCTGGTTGCATTTGATCTCGGGGATGAGCATGCGCCCCCGTACAAGATGACGGTGAGGGGTTTTGACCCACTGGAAATCGGCATCGGCGTCCGGCTTGACGGGCGCACGCCGGCCGAGACGGAGCGACTCAGATGCCTGCGGAACAGGCTTGCAGACAAGCTAAACATCCGGCACCCGATACATGACGGATATGGCTTTCACCTCAGCGTTGCATACTTGCTCCGACATCTGACAGATGAGCAGAACCGAGAGCTCGAGGCTCTCCTACTCAGCCATTTTGAGGAGATGCCCAAGAGCTTTGAGTTGAGTGCGCCGGAATTTTGCACATTTAAAAACATGTTTGCATTCAAGCGCGTCTTCTTCCTCGGGGGAGGGTCGAATTGAGGTGCACAAACATTGTCGTGGTTCACCTGGTCTAGACGAGCCGTGGGAAAAGCCGGAGGTTAAGTGCTGGCGATCGCATCGTGAATGAACGAGGCGGGGCATTCAGATCATCTTCAATTATTCGTTCGCTGATGCAAAAGGGTATAATACAGTCTAGAAACATCGTCATCATCTCATGAACAAGCGTCTGCGCTATAAAATCCATGCCGACTCCGTGTAGTCCTTTGACAAGATCTGGTTGGTGTTCTTGGTGTACTTCAACCAGCAATACGGGTCGTCGTTGCCCTGATCATCCTTGTAGAGATAAACAATGCCGGCGCAGCGACCGAGCTCAGTTTGCTTATTAACGTTGAAGACAGCACAGAGTCGGATGCACTCCTCGATGTTTGTGGTCGGCACCTTGCCAATGTCGTTGTAGATGTAGTCGCTGCCGCAATCCTTCTCGAAGGTGAGATTCGTTCCTGGGACTTCCCATGTCGGCTTGCTTGAGCTAGTGCCGCATTCACCCTTCTTGACAGCCGTGTCAGTAGGTGCGGGTTTACTGAGGTCGAGGATGGCATTGGCTGTTCCGGAGGGCGTCGATGTGCTGGATGATCCGGCGGCTGCAGATGCCGTGGCTCTGCGACAACGTTAGTTCCTGTAATAATGGACGGAAAACAGACGACACGTACTTTGCCAGCTCTGAATTCTTCTGGGCTACAACAGCTCCAAGGGCACCGGCGACCGCGATCAGAGCGCAGAGGAGGAAGAGGGACACAAGCATCAAGAAGAAGGTAGGTTTGCGCAGGCTGCATATCCTCCCATCACGCGGGTCGCCCTTCTCCCCTGCAGGTGGCACGCCGACGGGAGTGTGGTTATTCGTGTAGGTTGTTTGCGTGTACTGCGTCTGAGGCGACGTCGCATGGTGGTCATAGTACGGCGCGGGCTGGTGCTGCGACTGGGGATAATACGGCTGGGGCGCATTGTTGAAATCCATGCCCTGATTCACTTCCAGTCCATCGGGAATGGCACCGGACTCGGGGCCCGGAGAGCCATTCGGGTTCTTGAGCATCTTCTCGGCTTCGGGCGACACGGAGTGGCTGCTGTAACCGCTTGTTCTGCCTGAGTAAAAGTGGTCGTGCGGATGCAGAGATGCCATCTCAAACACAAGAAAAGAGCGGCTGTCTGAGATTTGGAGGTGGGAAGGGAGATGCTTAAATTGAAGGGTGATTTACCCGGGTACTCCGGGGCGGGTTGACAGTGACAAGGAAGAGCAGGCAGAAATGTTTGAGGTGCTTGTAGACCGGAGAGGGATTGACAAAGAGAAAGGACAGAAGAGACGGCGGGAGAGCAGGAGAAAGTGACTTGAAGGATTGACAAGACGTGCCATCACGCGGATCAGGGGGTCGCGAGGGGGCTGTAAGCAATAGATGTGCTAGCTAAGCTAAACAAGTCTAAGACACAATCTGGACGCCAGCCCGTTCCATCCACCGTCTGGGCCGGTAGGGCTGGCGGCAAACGGGTGGGAGGCTGGCCGGGACCTACCTAGTCTCACGACGTAATAACGATAACATCTTGGAATAGCATCGGGTGCTGGCAGCAGAAAGTGCAATATTCGGAGGGAAGGCAAGCAATGAGGGCAAAGCAAGGCACTGCCCCTGGAAGAGACTCAGCCGCCGAAGTGACCTCGTGGTCCAATGGACGAGCTGCGTGGGATGAGATCGGCGCCAAAGATGGGTTGCTTTTGGGCGCGAAGGATCCGGACCCTTGGCCGAGTCTAGCGCTTTTTGGGGCAAAGTAAGCTTCACGAGTAACCATAATCGTGCTGCCTCAAACGCCCCCCAATTTCAGCAGTGGCCGACCGATTCTCCCGCCAGTTTGTTTTGGGCCAATGCCGCCCGTCTGCAGGATGAATCGTGTCAGTCTTCCACCGATACTCTCCACAAAAGTACCAAATAATAGTTAGATTCTTGCGCCGTTAAGTTTCTGATGATCCTTCCCCTTCTCTCTTGCTTTGAAATGGTTTCTAGCTGGTTTCTTGGTCCCCACAGTAAGGCCTTGGTCCGTGACAGCGTCCGAATGAGGCAAAACAGCCCTGTTCACATCATGTGCGATGACAAGTCCGCAACATTTAGCGGCCGCCCGAGTGAGATATGGTCTTGTCCCATCACTCAGTGTTGAGGCTGAAAGAGCCTGGATGCTTCGTCTACAAGACCCCATGAGTTCCTCAGGATGGAGCTCGCGATTTTGCCGTGCCACTGCGTCCCCAGTTCAACTGGGTGCCCGTCATCATCGATCTCCTACGTCATAGACCTCGCCGAAGTCCCTTTGAATGAACAAGGCCATTCATTCTCACTTGCTCAACTCCGAACAAAACAAACGGCCAGCCACCAAGGCATACTTCTGAAAGGACCCCAGGCTCGAGCATGTGGCGATGCGCGCTTTGAAACAAACCACCATGACAACAGGCTCCGGTCCTTAGCTAAGCCTTTGTGGCTGCCCTTAGCGGGTGGTCCCGGCCAGTCAGCATCGGATGTTGTCCGCAAGCCAACAATTGCAACCTAGGGGCGAGGTTGGCGCTTAGCCGCCGTAACACCCCAAGGTGTTTGTCTTTCTCTGTTTAAGTGTCCTGGAATCCTTCAAAGTACGGTCGCTAAGCGCAACGCGGGCATTCCCAGCTGTCAAAGCTTCGGCTCCGTCGTGTACCGGAAGGATCAGAGTTCCGGGGCGGGGCCAGAGTCAGCATGCGTCGCGAGAAGCCATCATACTCCAACTGCAAGAAACGACAAGTGTCGTTCTTGCCACTCAAATTGCTTTTAATTACATCTCATCTCGTCGCTTTGCTGTAAATACTGCTTATTGCCCTGGAAACGTCGCAAACCGATTCTTCCCCCAATATGTTAGGTTCTTACACTACCACCTGACGAAATTACACCTCACAACATGTCGTCTTTCAAACATCCGTATTCTTGGACAAAGTCAGCGAACGAACACCGACGCTGAATGATCAGAATTTGGAGTCAGATCTATATGAGTAAGTGACAGGCGGTACTCGAACTTTAACGTGCGTGACGTCAGCGTCTCCTCGCATGGCTAGTGAGACAAGCCTCAAGCCCGAGCGTGAATGACATATGGGAGAGAGGGGCGGTCTGGGGACTTCCCTCAGTTTCCCGATGCAATAGCAGCGGAATTTCCGATTATAATCGAATACACAGCAAAAGAGACTCTTTCGAATCACTTTGTCTATCGAGTGACAGAGACTCCTTGAATGTCAACATGTGCCGCTGGTTCGCGTATTTGGGAGATGAGCCTCAGCTCCTTGAGGATCTAATCCTCAGACCCCGTCATGCCGTTGTGAAGCAAGGTGAGTTCAGCTTTCAGATTGAGGGCCGGAAAACATGTTAACAAGATCAGTCGATGAGCACTTCTTGCCATCCGGTCATACTTCATTTGACCCACAAAAGTCCATGGCCGTGTCCGCTGCCAGTGACACCGGCTCTCCAAATGCATTCAGCAACATGGATGGCTTTGGGGTGGGATGGTTCTCAACCGTCGAGCGAGAGTTCGCGACCGGAGAACACGGCCGTGGGAAAGAGTTACTCCGGCCTATCGTGTACACTAATATTCGCCCACCCATGAACGATCTTGTTCTCCAGAACATTGCCCGCGGCACCAGCACGACAGCGATCATTGCCCACGTCCGAGCTGCACCCGGGCTCACGCCCGTGGTGCAGACCAACTGCCACCCGTTCACCTTCGGACGGCATCTCTTCGCGCACAACGGCATTGTAGGCGCTTTCGCCTCGATCCGAACACCGCTTCTGCAGTATCTCCCACTGAGGTATCAGACGGCGATTCTTGGCACCACGGATGCTGAGCACTTGGGAGCCCTGTACATGTTCATGCTCTGCGGAGAAGAGGGGGACTGGACGTCACTGTATGGCGTTCATCAGTTGGCGGAAGCGATGAGGAAAACAATCGTTATGGTCGAGAATATGCAGAAAGAGTTTGCGGGCAACTCCAAAGTCGAAAACACCCTAAATCTGGTCATCAATTCTGGGTCTGAGATGGTTGCTCTGAGATACGCTAGTCCAGCCGGTGTAGAGGCTCCGAGTCTATACTACTCTATGAAGGCAGGTTCCACCATGAACAGAAAGTACACTGGGCATCCGGACGACACCAAGGGTGATGGTAGTCTTGACGAAGAGAGGGGTCTCTATGCGAAGGATGATCATGGCCGCCATGCCATCGTGGCCAGCGAGCCCAGCACCCTCAATCAAGATGAGTGGGACCTGGTTGAGCCGTCCCAAATGGTTTTAGTCGACGAGAACATCCGTCTGAAGGTGGTAAACATGTAAAATGGCGCATAATGACAGACTAGTACTAGCTCCCACATAGGGCGCACGTTGTGGCCAATTCCATGATTATTTTCTTTCCTTTCGCATCCAGTAGCTCTGGATGTTGTTTCACTCCGTTTTCACTCCGTTAACTGAACTCGCGTGCGCCGAGAGGCTGGCTCACGGGCTGATTCCAAACGCTGGCATGGGTTCTTCCACAACCGCATCTCATCCTCTGCAGGCCAATCCCATGAAGTCGCGCAATATTCATGTTGTGTAGGGCTGATGGCCAGGACTGTCGTGCCCTTGACATGCAGCACTTCCGCGGGGACTTCACATCACGCAAGTCGGAACACTGCTCCGGAAGCTTGTCTTGCGTCCCCAGCACCACCCAGCACCATACCAAGCCTATTCCCCGCCCAAAGTCCGCCAGCGTCCACGAATCATACGTCCGCAGCCAGCATGTTTAGCGAACATTTATGGAGACAGAAACCCGCTCAATAGGTCGGCTCGACGCGGAATGGAATCCAATAGCGCAAAAAGCTTTCCATCAAGACATCCAGACCTAAGAAAGTGCTCAGTCGCGCCCCAAGCTAACTGCAAAGGTGGTAGTCTTCCCGGCCGCGATACCAGGATTGGCAACGCGTGTCAGAGTCTGCGCGTTCACTATCCCTTATCAATCAATCTAATCAGATGATGCCATCTCCTCTGATTGGTGCTCGCTTCACGATGCTCCCACCATCCACCCTTTTGAAGTCGGGAACCCGGCATCGGAGGCATCGCCAAGCATGTTGAGGACCCGCAAACGGGCCCCTACCCGACCCGAAGGATCGTCTTCCCTTCCCGTGTCCTCGGGTCGCGCCAAGCACTAGACGATTTCGGTGCTTCTCGACCGCGATGTTCGGATGGCGTCCCCTCATCATTCGTGGTGTTGAAGGAATGCGCGTGGGTCGACGGTCCTTTACGTAAAGCGCTAGGCTCAAGATGCATGGTTGGCGTCCCGAGGTGGGTTGAGAGACGGTGGCGCAAAAGTTCTTCGTCTGCCTGGCACTCACTTATTATATCTGACTTGCCTGCTCCTTGTGAGACATATGGTCTGTTGTTCTCTGTCCGTCGTCCCTCCGCGCAATAATGGTAGTGTTTTCGAAACTTCAAGAGGCCCTCGGCCGCAAGCGTGCCAATACCGAAGACGAGATTGTCGCGGCTCCCGAACCAGTGGACGATGCCGCTGTTAGGGAAGCCGCTGATATCCCTGACGAAAAGATCGTCGAAGATCTTCCCAGCGAGAATGTGCAGCATGGTGTCAAGCTGGCGCAAGCTTTGTCTCTGACCTGGGGCACAGAGTCGCTGGTTGCCATCTTCATCTTGTAGGAATCTTGGCACACCCTTGTTCTCATCTGAGCGATGATCTAACACAAATCTAGCATGTGGTTGCTCTACCTTACCAACGGATTCCAGAGCTCGGTCCTGTACAGCTTGACGCCGTATGCAGCCAGCGATTTCGAGTCGCACTCCCTGCTCCCCGTCATCGATATCGTTTCAAGCGCAATGACGGCCTCGGTGTATATCCCTTTGGCCAAGATCTTGGATCTTTGGGGCAGAGCTGAAGGCTTCCTCCTCATGGTCATCTTCGCTACTCTCGGAATGATTCTGCTGGCTGGCAGTCAGAATCTGGCTACCTACTGCGCAGCTACCGTAAGAGCCGTCGAAAGTTGCCCCACGATGATGCTAACCTGAACTCAGGTGTTCTGGCAACTTGGGTGGTCCGGCCTTACCTACAGCATCGATGTCATCACGGCCGACTCCACAAACCTGAAGAACCGAGGTCTGGCCTTCGCCTTCACTTCGTCTCCCTACATCATCACCGCTTTCGCTGGACCGAAGTCCGCTGAAGGCTTCCTTGATAACGTCAACTGGCGCTGGGGCTTTGGATGCTTCTCTATCGTTTTGCCTGTCGTTGCCGCTCCTCTGTATGGCATTCTCAAGTGGAACATCCACAAGGCCAAGAAGAGAGGTGTCTTGGTCCGTGAACCGAGTGGTCGGTCGTTCTTGCAGAACATCTGGTGGGCGCTTGTGGAATTTGATGGTATGTATCAAGGATTGCGCGCCAGCGCTACACTGGACTAACTTACTACTCTATAGTCCTCGGAGTTGTTCTGTTTGCCTGTGGCCTCGTCACTTTCCTTCTCCCGTTCTCTCTTGCCAGCACTGCTCCTGATGGCTGGTCCTCCGGTTACATCATTGCGATGATCGTCACCGGCTTCGTCGTTCTTGGACTCTTCCTTCTCAACGAGCTTTTTTTCGCCCCGGTACCCTTTTTGAAGTTCAAATTCTTTGCCGATCGAACCGTCATGGGTGCCTGTGTCCTCGACATCACTTACCAGGTCGCATACTACTGCTGGAATAGCTACTTCACATCTTTTCTCCAGGTCGTGAACGACGTCTCCGTTTCAGAGGCAGGGTACATCAGCAATACCTTCGACGTTGTCTCTGGCGTTTTGCTCTTTATCGTTGGATTCTCCATCTCCAAGACCGGCCGTTTCAGGTGGCTCCTTTTCGTGGCGGTCCCGCTCTACACCTTCGGCCAGGGCCTGATGATCTACTTCCGCCGGCCTGGCCAAAGCGTTGGATATCTTGTTATGTGCCAGATCTTCACCTCCATTGGCGGAAGTGTCTTCATCCTTTGCATGCAGGTCGCTATTCTCGCTGCCGTTGACCACCAGCATGTCGCCGCAGCCCTTGCTCTGCTGAGTGTGTGCGGCAACATCGGTGGTTCCGTGGGTAATACTGTGTCGGCCGCAATCTGGACAAACACTTTTGATGGTGCCTTGGAACGGTACCTTCCTGCGTCTGCTTTGGACAGTGTGGCTGACATTTACGGGGACCTCGACACGCAATTGAGCTATCCCGTCGGCCGCGATGAGCGCATCGCGATTCAAAACGCGTATGGGTATGCACAGACAAGAATGCTGGCTGCCGGCACGTCAGTTATGATCTTTGGATTTGTGGCCATGTTCATGATCAAGAACTATAACCTCAAGAAGATGACTCAAACAAAGGGACTGGTCTTCTAGGCCTGCTAGCAATCAATAGGAAGAACACCTCAGTATTAATCAATCTTTTATTTGCAAGACCATTCCAAGAAGGTGATTTCCCGTTCTCATCATCACGCATCACCATAGAACCATGCCTCGTCTATATACGAGTCCTATTGTATGCTCCTTGCTCCTTGCGTGGGATATACGTTCCATACCGTATGCCATGTAACAAGGACCAAAGAAATAAGGCAGGCTCTTTCAGCACCTCATCCAAACGCCGACGTTTGCCCCATGCCGTTTCTCCAACGTTTATCGCTATTGCGCCGTATGACAATGTGACAGAACCAACTATCGCAACCGGAGCAGATGGTTTCACTAAGACGCCCACAAACGCTTTCGTTCGCGTCAAGCCAAACCGTTGCATGAGTGGCCATGCGAGTCTGGTACAATTCCGACTGCTTTTCATTCTTCAATGTGGTCAGGAGCTTTCTCCGCAAGCTTCCTGCGCTTGATGCTCTCCCTTCCGACTTGGTTTTGGATATCGCGGGTGGCATTCAGTTGCTTGTTGTTGATTTTGAGCTGCGAGGCAAGTCAGTCAAGGAATCGCAGATGTATGGGAACGCGAGTTACCTTTCGCTCGGCGGCGGGGCCAGCAGCAAGTCTATGTGTCCAATCTCCTCGAAGCGCAGAGTGCAGCATGACCTTGTGGTTCTATTCATGAGATTCGTGTGTCAGTCGGTCTCCAGTATTTGACGTTCAAGAATCAGGCCATGTTATGCCATTTTGCTCACCTGCATATTGAAGCACATCTTCTCCCAGCGATCCGCAAAGCTGTCGAATCGCTCCCATTTAGGGCAGCTGTCCCCAGTCCAGCGGAGCCTCAGCTCCCATCCCTCCTGACAGTCCATGGCAGAGTTCTGTTCCATGCGTTAGATTTGGCTACCAGCATCAAGTAGTAGTCAGCACTTACCAAAAGCTTCTAACAGACGAGCTCGACCTCGACATCCGAGAGGTCACAGCGAGCAGCGGCTCGTAGGAGATCAGCCGGTGTGCTGTCGGGATTGACGTAGATGGAGTCTGTGTGAGAGATCCCAGGGATCTTTCTAGTCTTTTCCTGTCCATGCTTACGCTTCAAGTACGGGCCCGGCTTGTTTACGGTTTCGCCTGTGGTGCTACGAACAACGTCGAGGCCGTCTTGCTTCGAGTCCAATTGGGCCTTCTTTCGCAATGCGTCGGTCTTCTCTTGGAAGCAACTGGTATCAACGATTGCTTCGTACATCTGCTTAACGTACGCTTGCCGTTTTTCTCTCGTGGTTGGCCAAGTCGGGTCATCCTCGCGAGGCGTCGACTCCTGACGGAAGTGATGCTCGTAAGCTTTCCCCAGCGCCACCGCCTGGTCGATATCGTCAATGATACCGCGGTACGCGAACGTGAGTGCGGTTTGAAGTTCATTCTTGAGAAGCACATCTTGGTGGTCGGTGATCTGCTTAGCCTTGCCAGAGCGCTTTAATGGCTTGACAAGCCTGGGCTGCTGCGGACCCTCTGGGGATGCCGCCTTCAATGTGTTGTTGTATTCGGTGATGACTTTCACGTAGTGATCCACGATATCGGTGGACATATTGCTAAGCCAGAAGGCAACATCTCTTCCAATTCGGCGGATGTCGGGGTTGGGTTCATTATGGAGAAGTGTGTCGTAGAAGTCCACGGATGGAAAGGCTCGCGAGCCGTCATTGGATCGGTAGGGGAATACCTTATCTGGGAGCTTGTTAGAGGGACATAAGTGGTGTTTCTTGGCCATGATGATGACATACCGACAATTACGCCGAAGACGACCTTCTTCACTTCCAAAGAAGTCTGCTCATCCATGACTTCATCCAGGAAGACGAGCAATAGGTCCTCTGCATTCTCGCTTGATCCGTCGTTGTGCAGTTCTTGGGGGACGTAGTTGTTGCGGCCAACGTCATCGGTCGGCAACGGAGCCGCGCACGTAGGAATCGAAGCTGGAATTAGAGCACTACCAGTCGGCTGACGCGACGAATCATGTAGGCTCGGGTCGAAGGGCTCAAGATTGTTGTTTCTCGTGCACACTGACGCGACTTGCGCGTCTGCGCCAGCGCGTTGATCGAGAAGCAGCGGCAGATCATTAGTAATCCACGCGTTTCCATCTCTATTGATGCGTCAGTAATCGCGTGAAACGCTTTTCGGGAACTTCATTATCTCACTCGGTAGATAGACGACCCAAAAGAAAGGGGTCGGTGTTTGGGTTGGCATTTTGATCTTGGGAAATCCACGGCCAGTCAAACTGTGCTTCATGATCCATATCCCCGAGAGGATGGGACTCCCACGTCGACTGGAGCGACATCTTGTGATCTCAATTCTGCCGATTAATAGAGAGGTGTGCTTTCGGGAGTTTTGTCAAAGTTGTCGGGATGTCTGAGATGCGGATGAGAATAGGGGTTGGATACGCAGAAGGAAGTAGAGTAGGTTGAGGTGGATGGGAATTTGATGTGAAGGCGAAGAAAAATGGGCAGCCGACGAGATTTTGAAAAGTGAAGAAGGTAGAAGGTGCGCTCAGGAAGTGTGGATGTAGTTCCTCAGTCGTTGCTGGGGAGGGTGTGGCGATGTTTATTTAGGAGTCGGGGTTGAGCCTTAGGCACTGTGTGAGAACAGTGCTGGACTTCGCGTCTTGCTCCCATGACGGGTAAACGAATATATTCGGATGGTTCATATGTGCACGCAGCTCATCAAGACTGCTTACCTTACTTAAGTAATATTCTCAACCCGAATGATGGTAGCAAGTCACGATGCAAAAGTCAGCTCCCGGCGCTACATCGCAGCACGCTGAAGATCATTGTTGAGATACTTCCCACCATGAGCAGCGTCGCATCACCCTGAGGCCACTGCTACAGTCTCCCGGAACACTATCTCTAAGTGGTTACTTGGTCTACCGCGGATGTATCCACGGAAGGCACAGGAGACGGCCCATCAGGAGGTCGATTGGCTGTCAAGGGGCCCCCTTTTCGTTGCCCGAAGCGGACTCTTGAAGGAGCGTCTACGACCGACGACGGGCACGTAGTCTACGCGGTAGATATGATCATATCGCAAGAAACGTAACACACAAGGTGTTGATATATGTGTGGGAGAAAAGAACAACGACCTGATCAAGAGCCACGATCGAATCGTTTACAAGTTCACAGGCCCAATGCACAAGACTGACCGACGTCTGTGACTCGTCACCGGAGCTTTAGAGGCAAAGTAAGGGACTATCCATTGGAATTAGATATTTTTAGCGGCAGTACTTAAATAATGTTCCCCGAATAATCAAAATGTCGAGCAAGTTACAAACCAGGCGCGCGCCTTTTCCAATCTAGTGGTGACCAATCAGCGGCTGTCGGGCATGGGCGTGTCTGCCCTGTCGATCTTTTAGCATGACATCTTGCTGAGTCGTCAATACCAAAGACTTCAAATCAAACGCCGTCTTTCCTTTTCCATGTCTCTCTTGCTTGTCTAAGAGGCCTGCTATTCGCGGCGAAGCGTCTCGCGGCCAACGCGATTCTGTACATCGCGCTTCGCATTGATGGCCTTGTTGCCGAGTTTAAGCTGTTGCAGAAGCACCGTCAGAATATTTACCACCAACAAAGCAATGATGCCTTACCTTTCTTTCGCCAGCTGGGGCGGCCGTCGATCGATCTCCCCAGTTCTGGCGCAACAAAGAGTGAACAATCACCTTGTGATGCTGAGAGCAAAGACGGATTAGCAACTACAAATTAGACAATAGGACTGTGCGGAAAGGCTTACCCGAAGGTTATCGCAGACGGCATCCCAGCGAGATGCGAATGATGGGTATTGCTCCCATTTCGGAGTACCGCTGCTAGCCCAGTTTGGCCTCATAGTGTTTCCAGCCTGGACACTCGTGGCCGAACGCTATCAAAGAGTGATCAGCAAGATTTCAACGCGATTCAAAATCAAGCGCAACTTACCATTAGCTCCTAGCTAATAATCTCGACCTCAATGTCCCTCAATTCGTGGTGTACGGCAGCTTGAAGAAGCTTCGAAGGGCTGCTTCTCGGATCGGCGTAAGTCGTCTCGAGCTTCGTCATTGGAGAGGGCTTTTTCGGAATCTCGGTCTGTCTCTTCCTTTTACGGGACGGTTGTGCTGCCAATGTGTTCATTTCATCTTCGACAACTTTCTTTGTGACCTCATAAGCTTCCCAAGCCCGTGCTTTTTGTAAAGCAATGTCCTTCTCGTGGAAGTTGGATGTGTCTAAGATGGCTTCGACTGCCTGCTGAATGTACGCAAACATTTTGTCTCGAGTGTCTGGCCAGGTGTGATCATCGGCGGCATCAGGTGCATCTTTACGAACATGGCGGTAGTAGGCCTTCTCGACGTTCGTGGAGTGATCTATGCTACTGATAAGCTTGCGGTAAGTGAACGAGCAAGGTTTGTCAAGTTCGGTAGCAATCAATTGTTTGTGGTCGACAGGAACCTCTCTGACAATTGAAATTGCTCTGGCCCTCTTCGGAGGAGGCGCAAGAAACTCTTCAGGCTCGTTGCTGTTCACGCCTGCGTGATTTATCATGGCCGAGCCACTTCGAGAGCGTGCATGCTTCTGAGGAGGCTTGGCCTGCCCAAAAGATTCGGTGAGCACGCCTGAAGCCACAATAGCATCTCTGGAGCTGACGAGATCCTGGATGACATTGTCCACTGTAGCTGCGGACGACTGATCAAAGTAGGTCACGCAACGGAATGCGAGAGGCCACTCAAAATCCCGGTTCAGCGAGTTATATAGCAAGTAGAAGTAGAACTCGATCGGTGGAAAGCTCCGATCGCCGTTATGGAGTCGATAGGGGAACACCTTGTCTGGCGATTCGTTAGCCTGTCATCCCAACGAGCACTACGAAAGCAGGCGTACCGCAAAGAACGTCGAGAATGCGCTTCTTATCGCTTAGCGGAGCGGTGGGAGACTTCAAAAGCTCCAAGTCGTGGGTGAAAGCGTTGTTCACGCTATCTTGGAACATTCCGCTGGCAGGCAATGCTTCAGCAGCATGGCCACCGTAGTAGTTTGGGTCCGAGGAGAAACAAGGGACGTCCAAGCAGGAATCGTGGGTTCTTGACGCGAAGTGTATGTCGTTATGGGCTTGTTCACGATGTGCGCAGTCGGCATGTTCACCTAGATCCGCGCTACCAGGGACGAGATTATCCTATTCCTCGTCGATGGAATCGCTGCCTCTCGGGATATCAGCCCTAGAGTAAAGGTTAGATGACTTTTCATTCTGAACGTGGTGTTTTCACTCACGAAGGAGTCCTTCCGATGCTATATCTAGCGCTCGCGGCTTGCGTCTCTGACGCGTTGTTTTGCGTACTGAAGACGAACTCGTGTAAGAGCCCGGGGTCATCGCGGAAATATTCTCGAAAAGGTCGAACATGACGCGCTAGAAGGGCGTATGGCAATCGATACGACCAAAGTGGGATTCCTAACGTGCAGGACTTCCGGCGTGGCGAGGTAGAGGGGTTTAAGAATGGAGAAGTCTAGGAGGACTGCAATAGGAGACGCCGACGGCGAGGGATGAAGACTTAACACAATCAAAGCTTACACTCGGAAAGGGGGTAAACTATCTTCACCAGAGGCTTTGCGTCGAGGAGACTGTGATCTGTCAGGTGTCAGGAGGAAGAATTCAAGAAACTGCAAATCGCCATTGAGATTGGTGTTTGGGGACTTGTGGAAGTTAGGATGGAAGGTGGGAGAGTGGTTGCGAGGGTGTCGATGGGCAAGAGTATGGGTGAGTGTGCACACGGCGTGAGGCACTGTGTGAGAAGTCAGGGTGGTGGCGTGGGCGATAAGGAGCCACCCGCGTCCAATGATTTCGATTGGCCTTGAAGCTTGCTTTTCGCAAATATTTCGAGATCCAATCTCGGGCTCACAGGCGTCTCCCTGCATAGGCTCAGGTCTTTTACGATTCGAAAGTCAATTTGTTCCGACTACCATGACAGAAACAACATAGCGTTCAAGGAATTCAGATGTGCACAATGCTTCGTTTCATGTCTTCCAAACTGGAGGTGATACTTTAGGAACCATAGCAGATCCAACGCCAGTTCATCCGAGCAAGGACAAACAGAGAACAGAAATGTGCTTTGATCCGCTCTCCTGACTAAATAGTTATCAGGCATAGATAAACACAGCTCATCTCCTCCTAGGAAGAGAATGTTGCGAGTAATCTGATCGGATTCAAGAACGGATATTATCAACTATTGGTATGACTATCGTCCGTGTACGTCGTGAAAAACCACATTGCATATTTCTACCTCGCGTATCCCGTTGAGTACGCCACGCTCGTCACCTGAAATTGCAGGTGGATACTCGTTTGTTTCCCAGTGAATTTGCTCTGGTATATCAAATCATTGTAATTGGAGCTATGGTGACAAAGCCACTCCCATGACTGTAGTGTCGAATGCTACCAGAACCCTACTGCTGAGACAATCCCATAGCCCCTTAACAATGTAGAAGCCCTAAAGGAAACGCGGTTCATATCAGTTATCCCAGGTGCAAATGTCTCGTCATGTCTTCACACGGCTCATTTGGCCTTAGACTGGGGTCTCGCACCTGTCTTCTGACGCTTCAGCTCCGCGCGACCGAGCTCATTTTGCACATCGCGGGTGCTATTGACGGACTTGTTTCTCAGTTTCATCTAGAAGGAGCAGACATAGTCAAGTAATAAGAAATGTAAAGTCACATACCTTTCGCTCTCCAACAGGGCCAGCTGCGAGTCTGCTCAAACAATCTCCTCGTAAAGCAGAGTGAATGGTGACCTTATGATGCTTTGCGGAAGTTGGCGTTAGCATACGGCGGCCGAGTGGCATGAAAGCAAGTAAAAGAAAGAAAAGAGCCAACTTACCCGCATGTTGAAGCAGATTTGATCCCATCGCTCCTCAAAGGTGTCATACCGTTCCCATCCTGGGCAGCCATCTCCACTCCAGCGAAGCTTCAATTCCCATCCATCCTGGCAAGATATCGCGATACGCTGTCGTCTGTTAGCACAACCTTGTTATAAACAACAAGGATGTGTGCTTACCAGGAGTTTCTAGCTCAGCAGCTCTACCTCGATGTTCTTGATATCACATCGGGTTACCGTTCGGAGTAGGTGAGTGGGAGTACTTCTCGGATCCACGTATACAGCATCGAATGTGCTAAGCCCTGGGATCTTCTTCGGCATCTCTTGGCCCAGCTTTCGCTTGCGTGAGGAACCAGCCTCATCCTTGGCATCGGCTTCATTGGTGTTGCCGTGCTTGGCCTCCAGCTTCGTCAACTTTCCCAACGCGTCCTTTTTCTCCTGAAAGTCTCGCATGTCGAAAATGCCCTCGCACGTCTGCTTCACATACGCGCGGCGCTTTTCCTTTGTCGAGGGCCAAGAAGGATCCTCAACGTGGGCCGTGGAGGTTTGGCGCAAGTGCTGCAAATACGCCCTATCCAAAATCGAAGCCTCCTCGAGGTCGTCGATCAGCGCATCGTACCCAATTGTCAGGGGCTTCTCAAGTTCGGTTTTGAGCAATTGATTCTGATGGTCAGTGACACGAGAGGTCTTGGCTGACTTCCGCGTCTTCTTCTTCCCGCTCGCTGTAACCTTCTGCTGGCAGGTAGAGACAGCCGAGCGCAAGGATTGGTGATATTCAGTGATTGTTGCCGAGTAGTGGTCGGCCTCCTCCACTGTCAGTTGGCCAAACCAGGCGGCACACTCTGCACCGAACTTCTTGACATCACGGCTCGCCTCGTTGTAAAAAAGCGTTTCGTAGAACGCCACGCAGGGGAAAGAACGTGCACCGTCGCCATATCGATATGGGAGGATTTTGTCTGTTTACATGTCAGATGGCGTCCACTGTACGCGTCAATCTCGCGTCGAACATACCAACAATCACAGAGAACATCAACTTCTTCGTCTCTAAAGAGGTCTGATCGCTCTGTAGCTGTTCTAAGCGACGAGAGAAAGCGTCGAACTCTGCACAACTGCCGTTGTGATGTTGCAGACCACCAGGGTCACCGTATAGGTCAAAAAGGGGTAAGTCGGGCGACTCTCGGGCAGCAAGGTCGGGTGCCACTTCGGCTCTGCCAGCTTGGCCCGCATCAGCAAACGGGAAGGAGAACTGGGGGCGTAACTGGACCCTCTCAGGCATATTTGGGTCTTGATAGACTCCCTCGCCGTCTATAGCCTGCTGGTCGTTCAAGTCGAGGAGCCCATGAATATAATTGTCGGCGAGAAGGCCGTCGCCACGCCCACTACAAACTCGTCAGTCGGTTTTGCATGCGATTGTGGACGAAACCACGTATCGAACTCACAGATCTAAGGCATCCACTCCATTCAGAGTTGCACTAGTGCGATAAGCGTCGTCCGGGCTCGATGAGACATGGACGGCCAGCGAGGATGCATTCAAAGCTTCGTGGTTGATCTGCCGCGACATTTTGTTCTCGCGATGTCTTTGGGGCGTGGAGGCGATGATCAAGAAGAGTTCAAAATAAGACCTGAGACGGCTAGGTATAAAAGATGACCAAAACCTTGATCCCAGTCCGCGTTGTGGAAAGAAGTTGGGAAGTTGGGAAGGGGGAAGAATGGTTGCTGGGGTTTCCCTGGGCGACGAAGCGGGTGTGGGTGTGAACACAGTCTCAGGCACTGTGGGAGACGAGAATTGCCGGGTGGCGGAACCACCGCTCAGCCACATCTAATGCTTCCCAAAGGCCGTGAAGTATGCTTCTTGAACTTATCTCTCCTTTTAGACTCGACATTACCGTCTGCACGAGCTTTATGACCAGAAGACGTGTCGTGTTGTCAGGCCAGGCCAGTTCTAGTGGCCGAGGCCTCGGCCGGAGAGCACGCTCCCATTGGATTGCAAGCTGAAGGAAGTCACAACAACAACAAATAAATAGGTTCAAGGCTTAAATGAAACATTCAGATGATTGTAAATCAACACTATTAAAACGTGAATGATAGCCTCGTTTGGGAAGTCGCCTACGGCAGAGTTATGCCAAAACGCGATATTCGTGTCCATCATCAGTTATGCCGCCCTTGAACGGCGATTGTTCCACGTAGAGAAAGCCTTGTAAGTAAATCAAAACCCTTGTTCAAACTTGTTATATTACAATGCGTAGGGATAATCCTTTGTTGATAATAAAGAAAGTCCAACGGTTTACGTGTTTCGACATCTTTACTTTCACAACAGGGATCAGAGGTGCATTGAACGTGGTCAATGAGCCCTCGATCGTGTCTTGATCGAGTTCTTTTGCTTTGGATTTCTCTTGATAAGTAGCCTTCGGCAGTCTCATTCTGTTCGGAAGACCCGTTGAGCCTCTGCCATTCAACATTAATCGACTCCCTTCATCACGCTTGGCGTCAAGCCGGCGCCTGTCGTCCTTGGTTTCCATGCTTACACCGTAGTAATTCCTTCCATTTGAGAGAAACAGAAGCCAGGTGGGAAGGCATCCGGGAGGTTTACTTCCAGCTCCGCTCTCAGTACCGCAATCCGGCGCATTTACGCGCTCTGCGGGTGTAGCACGCAGTAGTTGATCAGCTTGATTTTCTGTAAATTGGACGCTGTTAGTACCGTTGGAAGAATAGGGATTGATTGTGACATGCTTATGACAAGAAATATAAGGGCCCCTGGTTGGATGTGCTGCTCGTTGGTTGGGCACTGCGCAGTCTGGATGTTGATTATTTCACAGGAGGGGTGATGAAACAGGGTCTATCATCTCCCTCAGTACAAAACTATGCTCAGGGGGGTTCATCAGTCCAGGGATGATTATGAGTGGCTTTCAAACAACCGCGCCCAAAGCCGGAAATGACCAAGCTGTTGCTTCTGCTGAAATAATTTGTAGAAACTCCCGAGGTTGTTTCAACGGAACAATCGTTAGTCAAACTCAAAATGGCAATGGCCATCTATGGTAAACGAGTTCCAGCTTCGTTGATGTGTTTGGCTCCCTAAAGTGAGAGCTTCCAAGATCAAGTTTGCGAAAGCCAAAATAGTGACAAAGGGGACATATGATGAATTGTATCCTCAAAAATACGACGCGACTCGTGATGTGGAAGCGGCCCCAGTTCCATATCTCATCCAACTAATACGCCAGATTTTCTGATCCTGCGCAGGGTATGAATACGTAATACGGAGGCTTCAGCCTGGCGCTGGGCGTACGGCAACTTTAGTCTTCCATATGCTCGTCCACCACGTCTAGTGCGGCAGCCTTCTTCTTCGTGATGTTTTGCCATTCCCGGCCTAAGCGACTCTCCTCGTCTCTCTTGGCATTCAGGCGGCGATTGTCCGTCTTTGTCTACGTCAATGGTTAGCAAAGCCATAAAAGGCTTGTTTCCGAAGCTGAGCAAGTGTGGCGTACCTTCTGTTCGGCTTGTGGGGCCGCAGTCAGTCGTGCCACGTTGTCTGGGCGTAAGGCCGAATGAATGAGCAGTCCATTTGTCTGCAAGAATAAGCTGTTCATGCGAGATTCAAACGCATGTGGTTGACGGAGAACCAACTTTGAGGCCGCGGCAAATCTCGCGCCATCTATCTGCGAAGGAGTCATACTTCTCCCAGGCGTACGCAGTGTCGCCTCCCCACGGAGCCTTCATTGTGAATCCCTGCTGGTTTCCCTTGGCGGTATACTGCAATGGTATCATTAGTGGGCTGTCTTCATTCGGCGCTGTCAACCTTACCAAGAGTTTCTAGCCCAAGTATTCCGCCTCGATGTCTTTCAGTTCATGACGGAGAATAGCCTTGAGCTGCTCTTTAGGCGACTTGCTTGAGGCTGTGAGAACTGCCTCGACGGGATTGAGCTTTGGAATCTTCTTTCCCATTGTAGGGGTCTCGCAGGCTGCTTTATCGGTCAGCTTCCGCTTCTTGGAAGGACGTGGTTCATCTTCGCCGTCGTTGGTCTGTTGTTGCGACGTCGAGCTGTCGATACGCGCTTTTTTCTCCAGCGCAGATGTTTTCTCGACAAAGTCACTGACATCGTAGATTGCCATGACAGCCTGTTCTACGTATGCCAATTCCTCCTGCGTGGTGGAGGGCCATGTGGGGTCTGCATCCTCGGCATTGCTCGATTTCTCATGTCTAATGTGAGTGATGTATGCATCCGAGAGCTCTAAGAACTCCTCCGAGCTTCCGATGATCTTTCGGAACGTCATGGTGGGCTCCCTAGTCAGCTCTTCCGACAAGAGCGGATGTTGGTGATCAACAATGGAGGCAGACTTTGTTTTTCTCGATCGCTTGGGTGGCGCAATCGGTCGAGGTTGGTCCTCAAGGTCGCTTCGCTCTCGGCCCACATTATCGCGAGCTTTCAGGACGCGTTCGATGCAATTGTCGGCCTGCTCGATAGTCAAGGTGTGGAACCAAGCCACATAGCGCTTCACAGGGAAAGTGATGTTTTCAAGATCTACTTCGTTCTGGAGCAGAATGTCGTAAAAGCTCTGAGGTGGAAAGATGCGTGGGGTACTTGAGCTCGGTAGGGCAGCACTCGATCTGATCCTGAGAGTTAGAAATCCTTTGTCGTGTGATACATCTCTAGTCTCCCCCACGGGAATCGGATGATTTACCGCAGACAATGTGAAGTATTTCTTTCTTCTCAGACGACGGAGTCTCGTTCATGAAGAGACGAACGTAGTCGGCTTCAAAAGCTAATACATCCGCAAAGCTAGACCCAGGTGGTTGGAGGAGCTGGCATTCCTGTTCGAACCCCTGCTCCAAGCTCCCCGTGGTTGTAGTCAGGGAAGGGTCGATGAAGTTTGGTAGCATAGGTTGACTGCCACCCAAATTGGCTGCGTTGACGCCAAGTCTATCCCAAGGATAGTTGGCGTTTTCGTTCCAATTCACATCTGCTCTTCTGCGGCGATCCTTGCCAGTACATGCGTCATTGATTGGACTTGAACAATTAAGCCAACCCACCTAGAAGCATCTCCCGCTGAACTTTCAACTTGTCCGAGAGAGGCTGCAATCCCTTGCCCCAAGTCTCTCGGAAGCGCCGGGTCGTCTATCGACCGAGACTTCACATGGCGCGACATCATCCTCTTGTTGCGGATGTGTAAGATGACCACGCGTCGAAATTAACGGTTCTCAGGACACATCGAAGCTGGTGTGGAAGCGGACAGAAGGAAGGGGATAAACGATGGTTTCTGCTAATTTAGCAGAGGTGGACTCTTGCGTTTACGAAGCTGCAAGGGAAATCTTTGATACGAGACAATCTGTGCGTGTGAAGTTTGGTAGTTGGAAGAAAGCAGAAGAGAGGTGAGAGGTGGGTTGTCAAGGAGACCACCTCAGGCCAGTGTGGGTGGGTCCCGACCACGCGACGCAGCCCCTCGTGACTAAGGCGCCCTGATCTTGGCCCCCGAGAATACATCAACAGGTAAAGGGTGTATAAAATTGAAGCTGCGGTGCCTTGGTGCCCTTTGGCCTTTTCGGGGAGTCCGCAGGTTCATCCTGTCGTGATCTGGCCATCAGCCATCCCAGCAAGATCCTGTCAAACACCAAATCGTCGGTTGATCCCAAGTTTATTATCATGGATAGGAAAGCCTCAAGCTGATCTAACAATAAACGGTCAGACATGAATGGCTTGGGATCTACTTCAGCAAGATGCGCGTAAGGGGTGCTGCCGAAGGGTCGTCGAGATTAGACGCAGTAGGAGAACCCGGATATGAGGTGCTTTGCTGTGTAGACGAGGTCACTGTAGGCCTGGTTCATAGTGTGGTAAAGGAACAATCGATCTCCTTGACCATGGAGTTTCATTCTGGCATATAACGATTTCATCGCTAAGTAGGCAAGTAAAGATTCAGAATCCACGCTTCCAAACGTGTTTCATAGCAATACTCGCCGATGGAAAGAACGACGCCTATCTGCTGTATGCTCCTTGAAAAATCTCCGATTAATCCTCGTGTTCAGGGAGGAAGGGTCTCTTGGTTCCGGAAACGAAAAGCAAAGCCCCATGTCTTTCGCACATGTTGCTGCGCCGTTTGTTTCTGCTCGCTTTCCCGACGGGTCTGTTTCGGCGCGGTTTATGAAAAAGGCCAATGATCCTCGTCCTTTGATCCAAACATAATCTATGACATGCGCTCTGGATCCAATCTCGTACCATCTACCACCTTAATCTAAGTACTCGTCTACTGTTCCACCATGCCGGCCTTACTGCTTTTGATGACTCGTCTACCAACACGACTCTCTTCGTCGCGCTTCGCATTGAGCACGCGATTGCTTGCTTTGGCCTTGTGAACGAAAGATATTAGCGTTTGAAGAGAAGCCTGATGCAAGGAGTCTGTGAGACAACATACCTTCAGCTCTGTCAAGGGAGCCGACGCCATTCGCGCAAATCAATCCGCTTGGACGAGCGAATTGAGGAGTTGCTTGTTTGTCTATTCAACAATGATCAATACAATTGGCTGGCAGCCGGCTAGTCGAAAAGCACGTACCTTCAACATTAAACAAATCTGATTCCAGCGCTCTGCGAAAGAGTCGTAATTTTCCCAGACGCGGGCTGTCTTGCCACCCCAAGGTGCCTTCATTGTGAACCCTTCTTGCTGCTTCTGAGCCTGACGCTGAAGGTAAATCAGTTAGCAATGGTATCCGAAGGTGTTTCCACATTGTCCTACTTACGAGTAGCTTCTAGCAGACCAGTTCAGCCTCGAAGTCTGTGAGGTCGTAGTGTATGATGGCCCTTAGCTGTTTCTGAGGGGTGCTCTTCGGGTCGGCAAGGGTCGCCTCGGTAGTGTTGAGCTTTTCAAGTCGCTTCGTGGCAGCGGGCCCGCCGTGGTCAAGCTTGCGCTTCTTGGATGCACCCGTCTGGCATTCTGCCGGCGTCTCCTGGGTGGCGGCATTGGTTTCGTCGATTCGAGCTTGCTTTGCCAGCGCGGCAGTCTTCTCGGCAAAGCTGGCCGTGTCAAAGATGGCTGCAAAGGCCTGGCCAATGTAGCCATACTGCATCTCTTGCGACACAGGCCAGGTCGCGTCGGTCTCAGCAGGGCTCTCCAGCACATCCTTTCGAATGTGGTTGTCGTACGCCTCTTCTAGTTCGTCAAAATGCTCCATGCTACGAATGAGGCTGCGATAGCCCATGGTCGCAGACTTGGCCATTTCGCGCGCAATGAGGGGCTGCTGATGATCGGTGATCTCGGACGCTTTTGCCTTCCCCTTGCTGGCCGGAGCCGTCTGCTTCGGGAAGTTCACGTGTCTCAAATCAGCAGGGCTCGGAGTGGTCAGCGACTTGCGAAGCTCAAGGAGCTCATCAATGCGAAGATCGGCATCGCTAGGGGTCATGGAAAACCATTTAGCACAACGCGTCGAAAAGACTCTCAAACTCGACAGCAAAGATTGCCGCGCCGTTGTCGTTTTCCGAGTAGCGTTCGAACGGCTGCTGTGGAAGGAGGACCGGCATTTTCTGGTGCATAAGGTTCTGCGCGTTGAAAGCATCTGCGACTGATTGAGGGATCATGGAGTTTGGGGAGATGTTCCTGTTCTGCTCCTCCACTTCCCACCTGTATGGCATGTCTGGCTGGCCTTGCGCCAAACAAGCAGAAGGGTTGATGGGGATGTCAGCGATTTCTTCCGAGATCAAAGTGGCAGGGCCATGGCCAATGTAGGCATTAGATGGGCCTGTCATCTTCGTATGTCGGCGTGATGGAATGCTTTCCGGAACTCGATAAATAACACTGATGGTGATGAGTCAATCGATTGTCGTTGGTTGAGATATAACAGTGTTGCGAAAGAGGAAAAGAAGCTTTCTGTTGTAGGATAAACGTCTGTGGGAGTTAAGTTGTTGCTGAGTTGGCAACGCAGGTCCCGAGCAGGTTTTTGTGGTGGGAAGGGTGGCTGAGGCATCAACCCCTTTTTGCCTGAGTCCAGCGCAACCCATCACGTAACCTGCTTTGCGTCTTCAAAGCGTTTTGATGAGTATGATATACAGTTCAATTCCTGATTTTGGGAACACCGGAACCTTTCAGTGAGGTCAGATGCGTCGTCAGATATGTGGCATTTGCGATCGACGTGCCTGAACCCCGTCTGTTCCATGTGGGACCATTTTCGGATTTCGAATTACTACGACTTTACGCCTCAAGCCTTTGCTTTGGGGCTTCTCCGGTCATTTACGAAATTTCCTTAGTGTGGAAGACGGCTTCTTACTTCCCTCTAGATTATTTTCTGTTAGTATAGGTACTAGTAATGCCTTCTAACTAGTTAGTATAAGGGGTTATAAAGTATAAGTAAAAAAGTATTATATAACGTATATGCATAGCGAGTCGCCCATCATAGCGAGCCGCCCACCTTTCACTACCCTCCAGCCATTTGTGTAAGTCAATTAAGCCACATCGTACGAAATCAATTGAAACTGCTCATCACCCTCTTCTTCAGAGGTCTCCC
>NW_026517520.1:0-55407 GCF_026319265.1 Colletotrichum chrysophilum | reverse complement strand
AGCCCAGATTGAGGCTGGCGAGGTGGAAATTAACACAGATGAATCCAGTGCCTCTGATTACCCTAGTGAGGCCGAAAGCTGCATAGTGGTTGCCACTTTACCTCGTTGATAGTTAATTGAAATTGGTGGTGTTGTTGCGATGGCATTATTTTTTGGTGTTTCGCATGGGGGGGTGTTTCGGAAGTGGGTACGTTGACTTATCTATTGCAAGATATGGCCACTAATCTTCTAGGATTTGCAGCCATAACTCGATGAATCACCCATTTTTTCTACTAAGCAGCGAAAGCTTTCTTTAGTCAACGCTTAGTTTGTACTCACCACTTGAGAGTACCGAAAGCGTGGCTCGTCAAATCAATCTTCTGACGACCGACTGTTCGTTGCAAAGATCACGATGCTTGAGTTGCCGTGCTGCATGTTGTGCAACATGACGTTGAACAAAAGTAAGACGGATGAACTTTGGTATTTCCTCCGCTGCTTTTGTGCCACTAGCTGGTCTAGCAGGTGCCAAAGTAAGGGTCTGAGACGGCCCGTTGCCAACGGCCTCTAGCCGTTTTCATCTGAGGTCTCACCAACCCCTCTCTGCAGTGCGCCCCAGGTTGCAGAAAGCCTCAACGTAAAGCTACAGGGCTAATAAGCCTGGAAAAATCATTTGACCTAAGTCTAACGATGAGCACATCTATCGTGGGCTGATTTCCGAGATCGGCGCCAGAGCTGAAAGACTAGCTGCATAACCATCTGCCTTTCCCCGCAAACGACCCGTCCCTTGTTTCAAGCTTTGTTAGTTCGGGTTCTGTTTTGAGATAGGACTAAGCTTGATGCTTATACTTCTCAACATCACGAGACTATATTACTATCCCTGGAAACCTAGGGCTTGAGTCCAGACGCATAATGGGCAAGAACTGATATGATGATCGCGTCAATGGGCTGCGGTGATCATCAACTGATTGGGCTGGCACATAAGACTTGAGGCAGGAATGGGCCAATGAGTATTTAGCCAAGACTGGCCTCGACTCTCGTAAAGCATACATCTACTCGCTTGTGTGCTTCAGGGTCAAAATATCCGAATTGTAATAGGTAACGACACGACCAATGCGAGGGGCGTTCAAAGACATTTGTACGTAAAACAAAACGACAAGACCGTCGTAAGGTTTGTAGCGGCATGAAATACCATCCAATCAGCAGTAACTAAACCAGTAGCACAACATTTATATCGACATGCTACAGCCAATCGTGGCCCGTGGACTTCAAGTGTCTTATCTATGATAGATCAACCACACGGCTGCTTAGGTTGAATCTCATCAATACCGTCAGACGGAGGAATCCTTTCCTCCGAATTTCACAGACTAGTGGTCATGGGTAGACTATTCTGCTGAGCCGTGATATCTGCCAGAAACGGCATAAAAGGCCACCAATACCTCGAAGCAAATAACAAAATCATCTCAGCCATTAAGCAAGAAAGCCTTCAACAGGACACGATTCCGTATCTTCAAAGTTCAAGTTAGTCATCAAAGTCTGCAACCCCTCAGTTTCCCACTGACTTCAATTAGCCGAAGCTCACACCAACCAACATGCACTTCTCCGCCCCCCTGACCGCCCTCTTCCTCGCCATGACCGTCCAGGCTGGCGTAGCTCAGTCTGAAGGGCCTGTCGCTCTCGCGGAACGGTCCGACGATGTGGACACCCTCGAAGCCGCGGTGGAGAAGAGAGAGGGCATCTCTCTTGAGAAGAAGGCTTGCAAGTATAACGGATGCAAGTGCAACAGCCGCGGTAAGCAGCTCACTGTCTGCGGCAACTGCTACTGGGCAAACACCGGTACTTGGGTCGTGACCGCCAAGCGCGTCAACAACCATATTTACGAGTGTTCGCCATCTGGAAATTGCTGCGATTACGGAGTTGGCTCAGACTGTGGCAAGGCTGGTGCCAGATGCATCAAGAACTAAGCCGAAACCGAAGCACCATACATGCACAACCCCCTGGGAGGGATTCGCAGGATCATCAGAAACAATACGACGTATGAGGCCTTTTTTGACAGGTTGTCATGTTTGAAATTGTCGTCTCATGGGGGCCGTATCTAGAGTCTACCATTCGTCGCTCGCTCTTACACGCAGGGTTGTTGATCGTGGAGATCGTGATGTGCGGGAAACGAGATAAAATCCAGAGAAAATCATTGGAGACAACAATTATGGTTCCATGCAGGAGTGAAGTACGTAAAGTTGCATGTTCCTGGTCGATACACTTGCAAGGCAAGACGAGGCGAGTCGAGCCTAAAAATAGGGGATCAAATGACGTTGTGACATGTAAGAGAAGCAAACTTAGCCGACTTGAACCAACTCGTGCCGCGTGCAACTCCGCAGTCCAGTCGCAGCACGAGTAATATTGTCTGGAACCTTGCCGTTAGTCTTCGAGTTGACCAGGCTAAGCGCTTAAGGGGGCCGCTCGGTCGCAGGCTTGGCTTTCTTGGCTTTTGATGATTTTTTTCTCAAACCCATACGGACGAGAAAACAACGACGGTTTTGTGGGCTGGCCAGAAACAAGCGAGCCTACCCAGGCGAGTCTCGACAACTCCTGCGCTCTTTTATTAGGTACAGAGGGCGTTTTGCAAGGTGAAACGGTCATTGGACATTGCATAAGGGGCTACTCCCCGGTTAACGATTTACGGGGGCTTACCCCGCCCTTGCGTTTACTAGGTGGGGTCAAAAATCTGTCGCTCCCACCACCAACTTCATCACACACGCGCAAATCCAGTGATGCCAAGATGGCTGCCCAAGTTCCCACCGAAGCTTTGAAGAAGCTGAACGGTACGCTCGAAGCCGGAAATCCGACGTCTTTTTGTGGTCGTCAGTTTGCTAATGAACGATTCAACATCTAGTGGGAGAG
Organism: Colletotrichum chrysophilum; assembly: GCF_026319265.1. Lineage (NCBI taxonomy): Eukaryota > Fungi > Ascomycota > Sordariomycetes > Glomerellales > Glomerellaceae > Colletotrichum > Colletotrichum chrysophilum. The sequence continues at coordinate 52,530 of NW_026517520.1, read as the reverse complement.
CCCGCGACGAACGGCAAGCCAGCAAACCCCGCCGAGGGAAACGGGGTCGACCATGAGAGCGACGACTCTGATGAGGAGGGTGACGAGGTAGCGGTGCCCGCCGCCGGAGCGGCCGCGAAGAAGAAGAAGAAGAGAAAGCCCAAGAAGAAGAAGAAGAACCCGACCGCCCAGTCCGACCCGCCCCGCGTGCTTATGTCCTCGCTGTTCCCGCAAAAGAACTACCCGAAGGGCGAGGAGGAGGAGTACCGCGACGAGAACCTCTACCGCACGACGAACGAGGAGAAGCGCCACCTCGACAACCTCAACAACGACTTCTTGACCGACTACCGCGAGGCCGCCGAGATCCATCGCCAGGTCCGCCACTGGGCCCAGAAGAACATCAAGCCCGGCCAGACGCTGACCGAGATCGCCGAGGGCATTGAGGACGGCGTGCGCGCGCTGACGGGCCACCCGGGTCTCGAGGAGGGCGACGCCATCAAGGGCGGCATGGGTTTCCCCTGTGGCCTGAGTCTGAACCACTGCGCTGCGCATTACACCCCCAACGCCGGCAACAAGGTGGTTCTGCAGCAGGGCGACGTGATGAAGGTCGATTTTGGTGTGCACGTCAACGGACGCATCGTCGACAGTGCCTTCACCATGGCGTTCGAGCCACAGTACGACCCCCTCCTGGAGGCCGTGAAGGCTGCCACGAACGCGGGTATCAAGGAGGCCGGCATCGACGTGCGCGTTGGTGATGTTGGAGGTGTCATTCAGGAGGTCATGGAGAGCTACGAGTGTGAGATTGATGGCGTATCGTACCCCGTCAAGTCCATCCGCAACCTCAACGGCCACACGATTGAGCGTTGGAGCATTCACGGCACCAAGAGCGTGCCCATCGTCAAGAGCAACGACACGACCAAGATGGAGGAGGGCGATGTCTTCGCCGTCGAGACCTTCGGGAGTACCGGTAACGGATACGTCAGAGATGACATGGAAGTCTCTCATTACGCCAAGCGCGGCGAGGGCCACGCTGCCCTGCGCCTGGACTCTGCTAAGAGACTTCTCAACGTCATTAACAAGAACTTTGGCACCCTGCCCTTCTGCCGGCGTTATCTGGATCGTCTCGGACAAGACAAGTACCTTCTGGGGGTAAGTCTTCCGGATATCGATATTGGGCCAAGCTGACTTGTGTAGTTGAACAACCTCGTGGCCAGCGGCATCGTCGAGGCCTACCCGCCCTTGTGTGACAAGAAGGGCTCCTACACTGCTCAATTCGAGCACGTACGTATTCTCTTTCCGGCTTGCTCATTGCTCAGTCTAACACATTTTGCAGACCATCCTGCTCAGGCCAAACGTGAAGGAAGTAATCAGCCGAGGAGAGGACTACTAGGCTGGATGAAACCAGCCAGGGATGGATATTGACATGGGTTTCCTTCCACTCAATCGAGACTATCGTTCAGATACATCAAAAATCCAAGCAATCCAGCCATGAAGTGAAGTGATATGGTGATTTCAACTGTTGGCAACCCGAGCAGGGAATGTTTCTACCCCTCAGCCCAAAAGCAGTCCCATCCGCGGATGGCCAATAAGGAAGCTGGCATGTCTGTCGACGATATTCCGTTGCTCTGCACTCGAAACCTGAGATCAAGGCGGCCACGGCGGCGTAACAACCATCATGCATTGTCTACCTACCGACTGTGGCCGAGGAATGTGCGTCTTGGCAGCGATCCACCCTCGGCTCTGTGCTAGGCCATCACGGCCCCATCCCGGGAAGGGACCCGGTACCGGCACGGTGCGGATCGCCGACAAGATTAGGGCCGAGGTGCCCCAATCCTCCATGTCGGTCAGGTATCATCCCCGTTTGCCTCCGGATGACCGCCATGATGTCAGACCCTCCCCGGATCGGAAGCCGATCTGGTCCTGAGGAGATGAGTATGAACGAACGCCGCATCCTGAGTCACCCATTTCCGGGCTTCAGCCACACAAGAAGCAACGATCTCCGTTCCTCCCCAGGCTTTACCCAGTTGAGGCTGAAGGTGGCGAATGCAGGTACGGCACCTGAGAGGCTGTGTCACCAAAACGTCAGAGCCGACTTCCAACGGGAATGTCAAGGGCCGATCCAGGCTTTCCCGTGACCTGCACCGTCAGCGGTCACCGCCAGGCCCAGCCAGGTCTGGCTTCACCGTCCACGGTTGGCTAGAGACGGATACGTATCCGTTTACCGTTCCCAAGGGCCTGAGCTAGCCCCCACTCACCGCAAATCCCAAGACATCAAGTACACTCAAGGGTCCGATCAGCGGCGTCGAGAACCTCAAGAGAACCACACCGCACTGCAAGACACTCTCACGTCGGCTGCCCTCCCGCAGCTAGTCGGCTCGGTTATGGCAGCGCCTGCGTCGGCTGTGGCAGTTGCAGCAGGCAATGCATAGCATATGAAGACACGCCAACCAGCAGTGGGATCTCGGGCGTGCGGGGTCTGTTATGCCCGCGGAAACGGAAACAACATTCGCCAAGAATATCGCCAATTATTTTGACCGCAATGCTGTCTCTGAGGGGGACGAGCGGGCGCGGGTGCGGCTGGGCTTGAAGTCGGCGACCGTACCAGTGGACGCTTGGGCCTCTGTACATGGTTACTGTTAAATTGATGGGGTCGTTTTGTTATTTTGCCCGCGCTAGCCTAATCTAGCTACTGCGCTACCACTGCTACAATTAATCCACCCCTTTAAGTATTACCCTCTTACGATATAACTTACTAATATTAATACTACTAACTTAGCTAAAAAGACCCCTACTTACGCGCGCGCCCTTATTTAGAAGTGAAATTAAGCTTATTAGAGGCTTCTATTATATTATTTATTTCTTAGGTATATTGAATTACTACTTCCTTTATATATTTTATATTTTCTAAGACTATTATGATATCTAACGCTTAGATCTAAACCTCTACTTTTAAAAAGTATTAGCTATACACTTATATTACTCTCTATACTAAAAGCTCTACTATATATAAAAAGAGGACTTCTAATAATAGTAACTAATATAATATTATCTATAATTATAAAAGTAAATATATTTTAACTTAATTAAAATACAAAAGTTGTACTAAGTAATATAACTATTAGTTTAAAAGTAAAATTTAATATATTACTACTATAAAGATCTAAGTATAAGAGGTTCTTAACAGTTTTAAGTATTATAACTACTTTATTACTTTTTAATATTAGTTTAATATAATCCTAACCTTCTAAAAACTTAGCGTTAATAAGGTTAAGTAAGCTATAAAAACTTCTAATAGCCCCCTTAAAAGAAGCTTATTTAATTATATTAAAAAGCTCTTTATAGTAAATACCTTAATATTATATAATATTATAAATCTTCTTAAACAAGAAAGCTATAAAGTTAACTTATAAGATATATATAACTAGTAATACTACTTCTAATAAGAAAAGTATAGCTTATTATTATTAATTTAGCTCTTTCTTAATAAACTTACTAAGAGGGTTAATATACCTTATTATATAGTATAATATAGTATTAATAATGAGATTAATAATTTTTTTTTAGATATATTAGCTATACTTAGATATACTAAAGAGAAACTTAAAACTATTAATAATAGATAATATATATAAGGTAAGTAATATATACCTCTACTACCCCTTCTATTTATTATTATTTTAATTTTTTACTAATAGAAGTATAAAGTAAGTTAACTACTTCTTAATACCCTTTTTCTAAGTTATTAGTCTCTCTACTATTAATACTATATCTAATGCTTACTTTTACCTTTTTTTACTAAAACTACTAAATTTTTCTAATAAGTACTTTTATAACTATATAAGTTTCTCTTTAAGAACTTTATATCTAACTTAAGTGTTATTATTACTAATTTTAATACTAGTTTAAAGTATACTACTAAAGATATATTTCCTCTCTTAAAGTAATAGCTTTATATACAGTATATACTTAAGAATATTACTTTAAACGTTAAGAAAAAATAAATAGTTCTACAAGCTTTTAAAAGTAATAAAGAAGCTATTACTACTTTCAATACTAATAATAATACTATTAAGCCTTAATTTTATACTTAAAGTTATAAGATTACTATATAATTTATAATAGAGGTAGCTATATACCTAGAAAGCGTTGATAAAGTTCTTATTTAAAAGGAATATAACTATAACTTTAATAGCTTTATTAAGGCGTAAAAGACTTATATTTATTTATTAATACGTAAAGTATATAAAAAGCATAATAATATATTAAGTAGTAGTTTTATAATTAGCTAAATATATATAGTTTTATAGTATTTAGATTAATACTAATTTCTTAGATATTCTATAATACTTCTAGATAATATATATCTTATGCTTTAAAGAGTGTATTAACTATTTTATTTATTAACTTTATAACTATAACTATAAGATAATATTACTTACTAAAAGTAGCTATTATAAGTTAAAATCCTATCTTACTTACTACCTCTTTAATCTATATATCTTATATATAAAAATTTATAAGATAGTTATTAAGAAGTATGAGCAATACTATATAAAGTTTAACAATAAGGCTTATAAATAATATACTACTAAAAGATAGTATAAACTTATTAATAGCTTGATTTATAATATTTCTTTTTAAGCTTTTAAACTTCTTTATAATTAATATAATACTATTAAAATATATTTAAGTAGTAGAGAAGCCTATTTACTACTTATACTAATACTTTTTAGAAGTGGTAAGGTTTACTTTACTACTATACTTTCTTAGATTAACTATATAGTAGTAATAATAAAGTTTTCTATATTAAAGATATTAATAACTATTAGTATCTTAATTAGAGTAATATAAGTACTTTAGTTTACTAGTTATTAACCTTTTACTAATATCTCTAGCTTAAATTAATTAGGGTTAAACAACTTACTTTTAAGCTTAATCTAAATATTATTTTGAGAAATACTTAATACTAACGTTATAATCCTAACTTCTCTAATAATAAAAACCCCCCTATAGTTAACTTAAGTAATACTTAATATATACTTTCTACTTAAGAAACTTATAAAACCTCTTAGAGGTTTATACTTATATTATAAGCTTTAGTAATATTAGCGCTAATTATAAGTTAAGTGAGTAGAAGTAATAATAAGAGTATATATTAAAAGCTAAAATAAATAATAAGTAAGATTATAAAGCAATATGGTATAATAGCTACTCTTACTACTTTTATTAAAGCTCTTACTAGCTATTAAGTTCTCTATTAATAATAATAGATTAATATTAAATAACTATAATAATAATAAGAAGATATATTACTAATATAATAAAAAGAAGATTTTTAATATTAAGAAGTATTTATTATATTATAGTAGTAAAGTTAGCTCTTATAGCTAAGATTATTATTATTATTATTATAGGAAGCTATCTTTTTAATACTATTATTATAGTTATTATTATTAGTATAGCTACTAAAGTAGATATAGCTACTATTAAGATTATAAACTTAAAAGTAGCTATAAGTAGTTATTAACATACTTTTTTATACTTATTAGAAGTTATATAATATAATAGGTTTTTAATTAAAATTAAAGAAACTAATTTTTAGGCTTTAAATTATTTAAATCTAAAGAGTTTTGAAACTAATTAATAACTAAGTAAAACTCTAGCTAATTTAAGCTAATTAGAAAGCTAAGATTTAGCTAAGTAAAGCTTTATAATTTTAAGTATTTAGCTAAAAGTATTTATATTTAAAAACTTAAGTATATTAGACTTTAGTAAGATTACTATAGTATAGCTATATTAACCTATTTAAGTGCCTAATTCAGTTAGATTAGGCAAAATAACAAAACGACCCTGTTCATTTAATAGTTACCCTGTATATAGAATGGAAGCTTTCCTCGCTTTTCAGAAGCCCTCTCTCTGCGACGCCCCGCCGAATAGCCAATCACATGTAAGCAGCAACACCGCAGCCAGCCCGTTCCGATTTTTTTCAATCGCGCTCATGCACGCCATACCCAATCAGGAGAGATAGGCGAGGTCGATGGGCCTCAGCCGGCCCAAATAGCGCTCTCCCTCCCACTTTTCAGATGGAGCTCAAGCACGTCGCACTTCGCACGCGCCACCCCGAATTCCCATTCCTTCCCCGGGGCACCGGCCGGGGTTAAGGATGGACCAACCAGCACCCAAGGTCCAACAACAGCAGGCGGGGACAGAGGCAGCGAGAATTTTCTCTCAGCGCTGCACCAACGCGCAGCGCCCACTGAAGTGTGAAACCCTGCCCAGTTCGCCGGTCGCGCTTCCCTCTACGTCTCCACCTTTCTTTTGCCACGCACCTGGTTGGTCAGATCCCCTTCCTAAAAAACCCGCACACGACACCCGCTCCACCCTCCGACCTACCGAAAGCTCCTTGCAAGGTTTACCAATCGCCCTTGCCCGTTTATTTTTTTGCGTCCCTTTATTATCAACGAATCCCTTCCACCCATCCGCAGGTGCCTATCAACCGCGCATTAATCCCTTTACGAGCGTCTGACTCACCACCGTCGCTTCGCTCGACAACAATAACAAAAAACAAAAAACAACTGTACAGCCTCAGCTTCGACCCTCTCTTCGAAGCCTTTTCATCGCCGTAATACTCTCCCTAACGAACTTCACGACCGCACACGATACCCAGAACCGAGTGGAGGACCCGCGAAGAAAAAGTTTCCCGCAAAAAAACATCCACACGAGCTTCCCCATCTCCGCCGCATCACCACCAAAAACACTTCCACAATGAAGGTCTTCTCCAACGCAGTAACCTTCGAGTACTCCTGGGAGGAGGTCTCAACCGCCAACTGGCGAAAGTACTGTCCCTGGAACGACAAGTCCTCCCACGTCGTCGCCGTCGACACCCTCGCCCGCAGCGTCGACCCCGCCACAGGCATCCTCCGCACAGAGCGCCTCATCACTTGCAAGCAGTCCCCGCCCGACTGGCTCAAGCCCATCTTTGGCGACGGCAGCAACTCCCAGGTCTTCGAGACGTCCTACGTCGACCCGGCCAACAAGACCGTCACCATGGTGTCCCAGAACCTGACCCTGACCAACCTCGTCAGCGTCCAGGAGACGGTCGTCTACAAGCCCATCAGCGCCCACAAGACCCTCTTCGCGCAGGAGGCCCAGATCACCGCCCTCTGCGGCGGCTGGCAGAAGATCAAGAACAAGATCGAGGACACCCTCGTCACCCGCTTCTCCGACAACGCCATCAAGGGCAAGGAGGGCTTCGAGACCGTCCTCGCTATGAGCAGGAGGGCGTTCGAGTGCGAGCGCCAGCAGGGCAGCATGCGTGAGGGTATGGCGGCATGAGATGGACAGGACTGAGTTGCTTCAGTTTCTTCCCGTCATCGCCATTTCGCGCGGTTCTTGCGTTTGCAGCGAGCGTAGCGGCCTTTTGCAATTTCTCTCGACCACAAAAGCGGGCAGCATCACATCTTTTTCACACTTTTTTAAAGAATCGGAACGGAAAATGGGCTTTAGACGGCGTTGGGTTTAATGACTTTTGAAGACGAGAAGAGGAGGGGATGGAGAGCGAGATCGTTGCTTAGAGCCCTCTCATTTGAGAGTGTCTCGCCTTGTACAAATCATTTTTATATTCACGGAGTCCGGGCAACAAAAATACCCCTACACGATAGAGCATTCACGGGGGGGGGATTTCTCTTTTGCCAAAGCATTGTTTTTTCGGTCTTCGGGCTAGAGATTAGAAAGTGTTCCTTAGAGAAAATAGACATCTCCCACACCTACTTCACACACCGCATCCTGCCTCACACTGAAATCATCAGCAAAATTTTGCACCCTGAAAAACTTATTTCGTGCATGCCCAATTGCCACTACTGAATGATAGGGTATCGCATTCTCAACAGTGCACTTCCGTAACACGGGTATCTTTATTCAGTTTACCATCCGACCCCGACACTTGGCCTCGTACCGGCTAAGCATGTCCTTCGTATCCCGATCCAACGCCGCCTCGCTTCCGTCCAGGACCCGCCTCACAAACGCCGCGCCCTCCTCGTACCTCCGAAAGAAGTACAGCTCCTCCACAGCGTGCAAAAGTTCTTGCAACACGGGCTTGCTGGCCGGACCAGGTGTCAATGGCAGCTCAATTGTCTTCCAGACCTATTCTGAATCAGTTTTGCTCCCGTTCAGTGTGCGTAAGCAAGTCGGATGCAGGGAGGATGAGGGGGTGAAGGCGGTCTCTCGGATGCGGTGGAGCAAAAAAGTGAGCATCGGTGAGGGGGTGGTTTGGGGGGCTCGGTTGCTCCGGTTCGGCGTTCTGGACAGGGCCGGGGAGGGGGAGAAAAAAGAGGACTTCCTCCCGAAGCGCTCGATAAGGTAAGAATAATGTAATTGTGAAAATGAAGCATTTCAATAATGAAAACGCGGCGTATTTCTGCTCTCGTGGCTTACCTCGCCGTTCTGCTCCTTGACTCTGTACGTCGCCCGAAGCTCCTGGAAGGCTTCCTCGGACTGGTGGTCCCGGGGATTCGCCGTGCCCTCTTCGTCGGAGTCGATGGCGATGCAGAACAGGCCCCCGTCGTCGTCGGACATTGTGCTGTTGTGTCGTTTTTGCGGATTTGAGTGGACTGGAGTCCTTCAAGCAGTCGCCGAATGGTTTCGAGATGGCGTATCCTATCCCCCAAATTTTTTAAATTGCTTGTCTTGACTGTTGCAAGTTCCGCTTCCCCAGGGAATGATTGGGGATATTGCGATGTCTTTGATACTGCCCAACGCAGACTTGCTGATGACTGACTTGAATCTCAACTTCCCAAAAGAGTCCAGACACCGCAAAGCTTTCTCCCATTTTTCTAGGTGACTCTTTCGTCGCCGACTGGGTTACCCACAGCACGCCGAGAGAATCCCTCCAAAGTGGGACCTCCACCAGTCCGTCCGAGTCGCCCGCGACAGAACGCCGTCCGCAGCCAGGAATATGCATCTAACCACCACAACAGAATTTTTCGTGTATTCTTACTAATAAACCCGCCCACAGCAAGTCCTGCCGAAGCGAACTTTTAGAAAGCCACCCACCCCCGAGGAAATGACATCAAGCCGCATGGCGGGGTCGGTGGGGGGGGGGGGGGGCGTTTACCTTGCCCGGCGGGGCGTTCTTTCAAGCTGCCCGCAAGCTAAACGACTCAACGACATCCCGCAAACGCTTGTCTCGACGACACCTCTTGGTCTGATACCAGCCCGATTCTCATAGTGCATTGGGGTAAATCAACACAAAAATGAAGGAGCAGGTCGAGAGACTGGTGGACAAGGCCTGGGACAAGTTTGAAAAGACACCGGCCGATAAACGCCTACGTACGTCCACTCTCTGTCTGCCGGAGCTATCACGCGAGCTTCGTGAAGCTCTGATGCGCCTCATCTCCCAAAGCTCCGAGCTCCATAGACCAAAACTTTCCCCACCCAACCCAACGCAAGATGCACCGCTGACCCTCCAACAGTGATAGGTATCGCCGGCATCCCAGGCTCAGGTACATCCCCTCCATCCACTTCTTATCCCCTCCTAACATCTCTCGCAGGCAAAACAACCCTCTCCCAGATAATAACAACTCGCCTCAACACCCGCGCCTCCGCCCTCGACACCTCCTACACCCACGCCCCGCCCGCCGCCTTCGTGCCCATGGACGGCTACCACCTCACCCGCGCCCAGCTCTCCGCCCTCCCGGACCCGTCCACCGCCCACGCCCGCCGCGGCGCCGCCTTCACCTTCGACGGCCCTGCCTTCCACGCCCTCGTCACCTCCCTGCGTGTGCCCCTCGGCCCCGAATCCTCCGCGCCCATCCTCGCCCCGAGCTTCGACCACGCCGTCAAGGACCCCAAACCCGACGACATCGCCATCCTCCCGTCCCACCGCATCGTCGTCTTCGAGGGGAACTACCTCGCCCTCGACAAGGACCCCTGGAACGCCGCCGCACGGCTGATGGACGAGCTGTGGTTCGTCGACGTCGACTTCGAGGTCGCGCGCAGGAGGCTGGTCAAGAGGCACGTCAAGGCGGGCATCGCGAAGGACGAGGAGGAGGCGGATAAGAGGGCACGGGAAAACGACCTGGTAAACGGGCGCGAGATTGTGGATTTCAGGATGGATGTTGATGAGGTCGTCGTCAGTCGCGAGGATGACGAATGGGTTCACGAGTAGGTCAGGTGTGCTTCCTGTGAGATCGGGCGGGTTATAGAACGAGGGGGATATCATCGTGTTGAAAGAGCGTCTGGGCGGTAATGAATGATCATGAAAGCGTTGAACATTCGCATTGAACTTGATAGACAGCATGATGGAGACGACCATAAGATGAAGTACAATAAGCGACAAACTTCAGTCATGAAACTTCTAGAGTAATGTCACTTATCGAAACACCAGCAGAAGCATGATCGCATCTCAACAGAACGGCCCTAGCCAAGCAGAAAGAAGCCTGAGAATGAATGAGTCGACAGTGCTTCCCCCGCCACTCAGAATAGCATGATTAAACGAAGGCTGGCTCGGTCTCTACCGTCAAAGAGAAAACTAAAGTGTAGAGTTACAAAGGAGGAACGCAGGTCTTCCACAACACCCGAAACATGACACACAAGCACATCAGGGAAGCAGGGCTTGAAGAAAGCTATTGTCTATCTACTGCTGGCGATGATCTCTAGAAGCCAGGCATGATGGCCCATTTCTGTTCTGCTTTCCACCCACTGTCTCACGAAAACCTATTTACGTTCCATTCATGTTGTGAGCTGATCCCGCACCCCAAATCACATTACCACGGTCCAAGACAGAAATATGCAAGCCCCTATATCCACGCGTCCCGCTCAGTCCGGGACTACTCATCAGCCGCGATTCCGGTGAACGAGCCCGCGTACTTGGCACCAGAGAATCCAGTGGCAAATCTCGAGCTCTCGAGGCCACGACGCATTTTGGGTCCGTTACTGTTGACAGTCTGGCCCTGGACAACAGGCTGGAAGACCTGCGCCCTAGGCGAAAATCCTGTGCTAGTGTTCAGCTGTTGAGTCATGTTATAAATGGTGGGCGCAGGCTGCTGGCCGCCGTTCTGTTGAGCGGAGGAAGGTCCCTGGCTGACGTGGTAGGTCACGGAGATGGCGTGCAAGACTCCATTAGCGGGCAAGTGCTGCTGCATCGCAGACTCAATGATCTGCTGAGCTCCATACGGATGGTAGATAGCGGGACCGGCCATGTGAGGAGATCCCATGATGGGAGTTGGCATCTGGGGAGGCATGCCCTGGACGCCGTGAATGTAGCCCGGGTGGGGAGTGGCCTGCGCAGGCGGCATGACAGGAGTTGGCTGCTCTGACTTATCAGCAGCGGTGGCTGCGTCAGTCTGCTTAGCCGTCGACTCAGCCATGGACACTGCGGTGCCGCCCTCTTGAGAAAGGCTGGTGCTGAGCGTCTCATCCTCAACGGTAGGGGCAGTGGAGGTGGGCTGCATGGAGACAGCAGAGTCAACCTCGGACTTGCTGGTCTTGAATGAGATCAGCGACTCGTCAGCGGCGCTTGCCTCAGTAATCTCGGGCTTCTGCATAGGAGCCTCCTGCGCAGGCTCAGACTCCCGGAAGATGGGAGCCTCCTTGATAGGCGTCTGGACCATCTGGTTGTTGATCTCAACCTCGACCAAAGTATCGCTTTTTCCAGCAGGAGCCATGGTAGAAGCAGTGACGGGAACCTCCTGGCGACGGTTGAAATGAAGATGAGGAGGCAATCGACCACCTCGGTCTTTCTGCAGAGGAATCTTGACATCCTTGATGCCGGGAGGCATCTCAGCCGATGAACGTCTCTCGAGAAGCTGTTCGGCACTGTACTGCCTACGTTCCGCCGTACGCTCCGCCGTGTACATTGAGGAGCCCTTGACCTTATCAAGTGCGAGCTTGTCGAAGGCATCCTCAAGGCCTGTAGTCTTCGAGGCATTCTTATCGACGTCGGTCTTGGGAGCAGCAACCATCTTCGAACCAGGCTCGGGGGTGGGAGTGCCGACTGCCGTCTTCTCCGAAGGCGTCTCGGGAAGCGACTCTGCCTCTGCCTCTTGCTTTGCCGAGGGTTCGACCGCCTCACTCTTTGCAGGGATGGCGTGCTTCAGGATGTACTCCATCACACGCTTGATGTTGTCGCATTGAAGGTTAAACTCCACTCCAGTACTCCCATCTGGGAACCTGAAGCTGTATCGCTCTTCCCGGGGTTTGTCGTTTGAGGAGTCGATAAAGCTGCAGATCACCAAGACACCCTTTGCGTAAACGCAGCGGTAAGTTTCCAGACCGTGGCTCTTGGTGAGAATGTCCTTGTACTCCATGACGAACATGGCGTGGCCCTCGGGGCGATTCTCGGTGAAGACGACCTTGAGTTTGACGATGACATCTTCCCAGGATCCACCAGGACCTCCCATCTTTCCCTTGCAAGTAGACGAGAACAGCTGTCTGTCAGAAGGCAAAGCGGAGTCGTTGGCCTTTGCATGCTCATGTTCCATGCGTCCCTCGCTGGGCAAAGAGGCCTTGGTAGTAGGAGGAGCAATGGCAGCAATTGGCGTCTGCATCTTGGCAGCCTGAGCAGCCTGAGCAGGCTGGGTAGACAGTGCAGGACTGACGGTCTGAGTAGATTGAGCAGGCTGGGCAGGTTGCTTGTCGGCCTTAGTAGACTGAGTGGTCTGGGCAGACGAGGGAGAAGAATCACCCTCAGCGGGCTTCTTCCTCAGGTGAGGAGGCAAAGCAGACGCGCTTCCTTGGCCGGGGTTATGCTGACTACCCTTGAAGGTGACAGAAGCGCCCTGAGAAGACATCGCAGATGTCACCTGGGCGGCGCCAGTTGTATGAGAACTGGTCGCTTGAGTAGCATAGGTCTGCTCGCTGCCTCCAACAGCCTGGACCAGAACATTGGTACCAGCACCGTTACCACTAGCCTTATTGAAGATCCTGAACTCAGCGCCAGGTGGAAGAAGGATGCCATTCGGGCTGGTCTTCATGCCAGCATAGGCATCATTGCTATTCTGTGTCAGCTAGATTGCCGCCGAGAGAAACCGGGCAGCGACTTACGCGGGGCGGGGCTTGGGAACATAGTCCTGCGAAGGGCCTCCAGAGGCCCGGTAGGAACTTGGACCGCCCAAGTCGCTGAGGTTCTGAACACCCTTGGCCTCGTCATCATCAAGGCCGGTCTTGGCCAAGTCTGGTTTTGAAGTCAGATACATGTTACATCAACGAACATGGACAATAACCTACTCAAATATCCTTGGAGGGACTCAGAAGTTTGCGTGGGGACGACAGGACGACGAGGGCGCAGCCGATCATGGTGCTCGCGCTTAGTATTGTCAAGAGGGAGCTCTTCGACACGGCCAATGCCCAGGTCATTCTGTTGAATGTAAGCGGGGTTCAGGAGGAGGAAGGAAGGAACTTGCCATCATGGCATCTCTGATCGAGTCGGGCGCGACGGGAGGAGTCATGGGAGACTGAGTCGCGGTAGGTTGCATATGCAGCTTCGGCATGCGATCAGTACGCCGCTCTTCTTTGTTTCCCCAGCTGCCCATATTTGCTACGAGGCTTGTAGAGCTGGGACCTTGCGTTCGTGAGCTTTATGTTTCAGCGCGGTTCTGGTTGCAAGTCAGGACGAAATCCAGCGAGTGGTGGACGGGATGGGGAGAAAAATAGGCAACAGCAAGGAGACACCCCGACAAGATGGAAACCTAGAAGCAAAAACGCGATGAAAGGCGCTCTTACCTGATACTTGAAGGCCCGGTTGTGATCCGAGGTCCCTCGATTTGATTTTGTAGACGTAGGTAGCGCGTTGCGCGGTGTTTGGATGATGCAGAGACGAAATAGCGCAGGCCGTTCTCAGCTATCCGTTCAAGAAGATCTTGAAGGTAGAGAGTAAGGTGCGAAGTAGACGAGAAGGTGCTCTGGGAAGGAAATTTTGATTTGGAAAGAAGTGTGTTGTTGTGTTGTGGTGGAGGAAGAGTGTGGGAAAAAGAGAAGGTGAGGGATGGACTTTGGGGAGAAAATGGAAGATGCAAAGGGCAGCAGTGTGCCCAGACCAGATCCAAAAGAGACAAGTCTGGCCAGAGATAGGGCAGGAGGGAGGAAGGGAGGGGATTCGTCCGGGATGGAAGTCAGGCAGGCAGGCCCACCCAGGATAAGTTGCTCGAGAGAGCAGAGCCGTTCTTGCTCACCTACAGATAAAGACCCTGTCGACTCAGTAACCAGTGTTAAAGAAGGAGCAGCCCTCACTCCGGGAGACTGAGGAAGGTGTCTTGCTCCTGCCTGTGAATGAGTTTTATCAACCTGTCAGTAGGGACTGTAACAAACAGACCAAGTTGGGTATCAAAGGTCGCTGCACGCAGATGGGAAGAAGCAGAAGTCATCCAAGAACGACTTCTGGGTTAAAAAGATGAACTTCATGCAGCAGGGAAGCTGCAGAAATTCGGCTTTGTCCTCTCAGTAGAGGCACTTTGATGGGCAATATGTGACATCCCATGCTGTCTCATAGTGTCATGTTGCGTCTCCAGGGTCGGGTTTAACTGCGATGATGTTAAATGGAAAGGGCCTCAACCAGGCACCGATGATTTTACTTTTGGAAAGCCTCCCCAGCTGGGGAGAGGTCTAAACTCTACCGATGACTGGTGTCAAGTAAGGGACTGGTCAAATTCACTGGGTTGCGACTCTTTTTGCAACTCACCCTTCCTCGAAGTGAGACACTTCGATCGACAACAACGAATGGGCATGTCATTTCATTTGTGGGGCAAAATCACTGCAGAGAGGAAAGGATCGTGCTGTGAAAGAATAGGATTGTGAATAGGCTGAAAAGAATCGTCTACGAGTACGCCTCACTGGGTTGAATCTGCAGAGCGAACGAAAGCTATTGATCTAGCTGTCGCATTTCCCTTGAGCTCAAATCAATCCGATGTTGTGCTTAGACAGAGGACAACAGGAGAAAAATGGAAGTATTGCCTTGAGACAATTGCTGATGACATTGGTAAATTATAAGGGATCTCACGGTAGAAGCAGGCTGCTTTGGTTTCTGTAGCGCCAGAGAAGTTGGTCGTCTCGGAAATGCTTGACATGTATCTTTTAAACAGACAAAACTGATAAACTGAATCTCCGCTTCCAATGATTCGAGGATTTCATTCCGTATCTCGCATCCACGCTTAGTGTCTCTGAGTCCAGGCATCGGTTCATGATGATCACAACAACAGTACCAGCTTTGCAGACTTGCTTCGCCCCCAACTTCAAACACCATAATGCAAAGTTTGAAAGGCCCCTTGGGGCGTATCATTACTCATATCCCATGCTTCCTATAATACAGTTCCAGTTTCCCATCCCAAAATTTACCTCGCAGCAGCGTCCTTGGGAGCGCTGCTCAATCCCTCAACACCCTGGCGTCCAACACTGCTCAGGTCCTCAGCCGCCTTGGACGCGGGCTCTCTCAGACCGGAGGTGGCAGCCGTCTCGGTACCGATCTTGCGCTCGGAATCGCCGCCGCTGCCGACGTTGACGTTGCGGGCGTCCACGGACTGCCAGTCGGAGGCAACGGGGGGCTGCTCGGGGAGAGGGAGGTTCTGCTGGACCTCGTTGATCTTGTCGGCCTTGGACTGGGTCATTTTGGCGGGTGATGTGAAGTGGTAGTGGTTTGGAGCTAGGGAAGGGGTGGTGAGTTAGCGCTCGTTCGTCATTGGTCGAAGCTCAAGACAGCTAGCCCCAGGAGGGGAACGATGCGACTTACTGCGTGGAAGAACTTCAAAAGATTTGGAGAAATGTTCCGTGGCGTGGTTTCCTTCAATTGCTTTGATTTGCTTTTTGAATGTGATGAGGAGGAAAAGATGCACAATCATCTGGCTTCGATTGAACGTCTTTTATGTTCAAGATATCCAGAGTCCTCCGGGTCCTGTCCTCAGGGACCATGCTCAATTGACGCTGACGTCAATGACGTCAAGCAGAGGCAATTGCGGCTCTTCGCACACAATCAGTGGAGCTGCGAACCGCACGCTCCAGTATCATCGACGATTTGGCGGGTAGGTGGGGAACTCAAACGACAGATGGTCGATCAATGACAAAATTGCTCCAGAGCCTCCAGGAGGAAAAGCTCCTTGGGCTTCCAAAGAGGTCTACGCGCATGTGCCTTGACAGCTGTTGCCTCATCCAGATGCAAGTTTATTGGGGGGTTGGTTTCGTAATCTTGTTCAGCCCTGAACGCCTTAATTCCCGGCAAAAAAAGCCAGCCAGGTCATGTCCGATCCCTTCCCGATAGTGCCACATGGCCGCCTGAACCAACAAATCGACGTTGTGATGCACCCACGTATGATGCTATCCCAGCCTTGCTTCCTTTCCCCCTCATCAGCTCTAACCCCCACCTCCACTCTCGCAATCGTGCCTGACTTAACCCATCCTCTTGTCGGTTTCAGCTGAAGTCGCCTTATCTCCAGTGTCGGGATTCAGGTAGTCGGCATCTTCTGCGGCCTCGTACTCTTGAATAAGGTCCTGCACCACCTCGCGGGCCTCGTCAAACTCGTCCAAGTTCTCTGCAAATGGCGCCGTCTTCTTGTACCCTTCCATGAATGCATTGCGCTTCCGCATGCCGTCGTACTGTCTGACGATTCTCTTGAAGAGCTGCGCATTTGTTAGCAAGTGGAATCGAGGTTCAAAGTCAGCAAGTACTTACAGTTGCAATGCTGGTGTGGTTGGCCAGCATCAGACCGCTGACGCGGTGGGCCATCGGGATGTAGGGGCTCCGCTTCGTCAGGGCCACCTGAATGCTGGCTGGGCCCCAGGGAATGAAAGTTGCCAGTCGTCGTTCCCGGATTCTAAGCAGACTCTTGTGAACGTCTGTGGGGTCCACCTCGCCCTGGATGACGTTTAGGATGGAGATGTAGCAACTCTTCTTCCCGGGCTGCGTCGAGACCATGCGATTCTTGGGCTGCAGCAGTCTGCGCATGACGTCCAGCACCGTTGTCTTTCGCACCGTCTTGGCCTGTTCGACCTGGTCGCCAGTGAATGGCGTGTATGCTGTCATCAAGAAATGGCATCTTGGGGTAGGAATCAACGAGGCCAGAATGCTGACCAGGTCGTTGTGCATGTATCCGGGGTATCTCAGTGTGGTTGTGCTTGCTGACATGACTGTCGAGACCTAAAGACGCCTGTTAGCTATGGCGCCAGTAACGTCATCAAGTGTAGAACTCACAAGTTGGTTGGTTTGGGCAAACGATGGCTCTTGAACGTGAAGTCGGTCGGCTGCAATGCGTGAAAGGGCTCCGTTATCCAACACGACGACGGAGTCGGCATTTTGTACCAGCCTCCTCATGGCGAGCACGCTGTTGTAAGGGTGAACAACGACATCTCCTGCGTTTGTTGTGTCTGGGAAGACTGAGTATGTTTGGATAATCTTCTTGGGAAACCGATCGTTGAGGCGCTCGAGGAGAAAGGATCCTAGACCGGATCCGGTACCGCCAGCTATTGAGTGCAATAGCATGAAGCCCTGTTGAACGTCAGCAAAGCTCAGAGCGTTCTATCATGATGCATACCTCCAGAGAGTCACTTCCGTCGGCCTCGCGATCGATCATCTCCATGATGTCCTCGCAGACAACCTCACCCGTCTGGTATCCGTCACCCCAGTTGTTCGCGGCGCCGACGCCATTCTTCCCAACGAAGAAGTTCTCGGGGTTGTAGATGTTCTTGTAGGGGCCAGTTTGAATGCCGTTGATTACCTGAAATGTTTTAGCAACAGTAATTGCTCCATCACCATAAAGACACCTACTCTTGGTTCGAGATCGACTAGAATGGCTCGCGGGATGTATCTTGTATCGTCACTCTGGTAGTAGAACACGTCTTTTCGGTCGCCTCCCTCGGTCGCAAAGTCCTCAAGGTTTCCATCTTGATTGATTCCGTGCTCCTGGCAAAGCTGCTGCCAAAACTGGCTTCCAACTGTATCGTGTCAGCCTCAATATCGGCGCCTGCTGCCCGTTCGCAGCTGGGTCGATGCGAGAGAGCAAGAAATGGCGGGGTAACGTACTGCTGTTGCCGCATTGTCCGGCCTGGACGGTGATAATTTCCCTGTGGAAAATACGTTAGATGAAGATGCATCGAACGGACGGAGGAAGTGTGCGACGAACCTCGGCATCTTGCGATATGGCGGCGGGGCTTCGGCGGCGTTGGGCTTCAAAAACAGTCGGTCACCGGGAGTTCGTGATGTTTGACGCGACCCGGTCCTTATCGATAAGCGAGACGCGAGGCGCGGTCTTATTGGGCGCATGTGCCTCAGCTCTCAACAACTGATGGCCAGGGGACCCCCCCTCTAACGCCGCAAAATCCCAAGACGCCTCGGTTTACAAGCCACGGAGACTCGAATGATTGAATCCCCATTTCTTTCATTCACGGTGAAACAACCCACGCAGACTAGTCAGGGACGATCTTGGGTCTTTGTTAATTGACCGCGCCTTGTCGAGATTGGCATAACGACCGCGATTCCCCTCTGAGGCCTCTCTTTATTTGAAGCCCGCTTCAAACACACAATGGATTGATTGGGTCTTTGATGAGGCCCCTGTCGCAGCTGTCACTAATCTGCATTCCATGCCGGCTCGCTGCCACAACAAAGCTAATTGAGCAAGCTAAATCGTAGGCATGTTGACGTGGTCCCACGTCTCAGATCTAATCGAACCCCTATTGCATCCGTCGTATGAACTCCAGTCTTTCCGGAAGGTACGTGGGTGTCAGTAAGTCCCCTGGCCCCCATTTCGCGGAACGAGATAGATAATACGCAGTAGACAGATTGATCCATAATAGATTGCGGGATGTGCACCATCTGTTCTCGCCGTCATTTCAAGCCCGCACAGCCCTTAGAAGTCTGTTCCGCCGGGAGTTGGGCAGAACAAGGCCCTTGTTGATTTGGAGGAGCTAGAGCCGGAGCTGCAGCTTGTATCTGCACGCCAAAAACTAGAATTCTGCCCTCCCAAACCTTCCCCCATCCTTCAAAATCAGAGGTCATTCGCTGCTCACTTGCCGAAGACGAAGGGCTGGTGTCAAATGTCAATTCGATCAGCTGCGTGTGGCCCAACTGGGCCCAAATAGCGCGGGAGCCACTGAAGATTGGGCGTGACATCGGACTGGTGCGCCCCGGAGGGAGCCGCTGGGTCACCCCCTGCGCCCCTATTTCGTAGCCCGGCAGCGCCCATTGGCTCGGAGCCAAATAGCAATTAAGCCTCTCCCTCCACTAACGGTGCTACTTGGCTGGGGATTTGCAGTCCGTCACAAGGGTCGGGCTGCTGGGACTGGCACCGTGGCATCCTCCCTTGAACCTGCCCACTCTGCACCCCGTTGCTCTCCCTGTCCGCGTCTTTGGTGCTCCCAAACGTGCCCCCAAGGTCCTTGCCTGGCTGAAGACACCGCAACTGCAATACCGATCGTCCGCAACCCTGCACCTCAACCTGCAGGAGGAGCAACCTCACCTCACCTACCACGATTTTCGCAGCTCAGTTCGACAGGCCGCTCTTTTCCCCTCAAACCCGTCATTCTTGCAGCGATCAGTTCTTATTATTCCAGACGTTGGTGATCGACGACGAGCGCCGTTGCCGTTACCGTTACAGATGGTGTCTCGGTCTTAGCTCCAGTCCTTCCCATTGTCTGTACCACTCTCAAGTCCCTTCTTTGCCCTGTGGAATTCCAGAATTTCCACTCGAGACACAATGGCCACGACGGCCAGAGATGAGTCCATCTCACCAATGACACGCAGCCCTCGTGCGGCCTCTCCTTCCGCGACGGGAACCCCAGGCGCGCCCGACTCCCTCGCTCCTCCCCCTCCTCCACCGAAAGACGGCCCGCCTGCTCCTCCGCCGAAGGACCTTCCCTCCCCCAGATCGACGATCTATGCGATTGATCCGACGACCGAAGCAAGAGATTACATCAATGGAGGCGTGCCTCACGATAGCCAATCTCCTGTTCAACAGCCCGCCAAGCGCCCGACACTGCCGAACCTGAATTCCGCCGACAGTATCGGTGCCAGACAAACCCCGGGAGGACTGCCCATGATGCCAGAACACAGCACTTACTCTCCCGAGCCTGCGTCCCCGACCGACCGACGAAGCGTGCAGTTTGCTAGAACGGATCAGGTTTTGGAGCCCCCGGCCAGTCACTCGCGGAACCCTTCGTGGGAAGATGGCGGCAAGTCCATTGGGTCTGCGTTCATGACCAAGTTGAAGCAGTTGACTGGTTCTGGAAGCCTGCAGACTCTCAAGACGAGTAGCTCGGGCAATTTGAACGACTCGGGCACCCCTTCCCGGAGCAACTCGCCTACATCTGGTCGCCCGAGAATACCAGGGACCTTGGACGAGGATGATGTTGTCGGCGGAAGCGATGCCGACGCTGATGTCGAGACAGCCGACGAGGGCAATGCCACCGACACAATCAAACCAAAGAAAAAGAGGAGAATGCGCAGATCGAAGAAAGACAAGCCCCAGATGTCGGTGCCCAGCACTCCTAACTTGAGGCAGTCGCACCTGCCTGGTCCAGACTCCCCTGTTGGGTATGGACGCATGGGTGCGCTTCGCCGACGGCTCTCCATGCCTGACAACACCGCCGAACAACAGCAGCAGCAGCACGGTATGTCAGAGGGCGAAGGACGCGACCAGCTTGCTGGCCCATCGTGGATGCGGTCCCGTAGAGCGGATGGCACCGAAAGCCCCCTCGGCCCTGGCAGAAGAGGTCACATGCGCCGGATCACAGTTCTCGGCGGCGGAGGTGTGTCGGACGGAGACGCGATAACGACGCCCAAGAGGCCCTTCTTTGGTGGCGAGAGAGCGTCGACATGGAAGTACGTCAAGAACACTTTGAAACTTCTTAGGCAGAAGAAGGAGGACCGTTTCGATTTCGCCAAATCAGCAGAACTCATGGCCGAGCTGCGAGCCGGAGCCCCCGCCGTTCTCATGCTTGCCAGTATGATTCAGAGAGACGAACACGGCAATAAGAGAATACCGGTTCTCCTGGAGCAAGTGCGCCTACGTATTACAGACAGCCAGCCAGAATCAGAGGACGACGACAGCGAGCGCCACTGGGTGTTCACCATGGACTTGGAATACGGCAGCGGCCCGTCGCGCATGAAATGGACCATCATCAGAACGCTCAAAGACGTCTATAACCTACATGTCCGTTACAAACTGGCGATGAGCAACGATAAGTACTTGCATGGGCGCGCCGACGTGGGTGCCCGACCTAAGATGCCCAAGTTTCCATGGGGCGCCTTCCCGTACCTTCGTGCGGCACGCAACAAGGACGACAGCGACGACGACGATGGGGCTAGCATTAGAGCTGCCAGCCTCAGAGGCGATGAGACTGGAGCTGAAGGCACTGCTGCGGAAGCAACTGCAGGAGAGGGGACTGCCAGCGAGTGGGAGGGCCGCGCAGGGCCAGGCAATAGGAAAAAGTCCCGTCTCGGCATGTTGGGTATGCGCAGGAAGTCTACTGGTCTGACTGACCCGGGCGATTCAGGAGCAGAGAACCAAATCGAATTGGCCCAGGCGCGGAAGCGCTACTTTGAGAGACAAAGACGAGTCCTCGAGAAGTACCTGCAGGACATGATCCGATGGCTCATGTTCCGCGCTGACAGCAACCGTCTTTGCAAGTTCTTGGAGCTGTCTGCACTTGGTGTGCGCCTGGCGGCTGAAGGCAGCTACCACGGCAAAGAATGCTACCTCCACATTCAATCATCCAAAGGAATGGACTTCCGCCGAGTCCTGACACCAAAGAAGGTTATTGCCCGTCACAGCCGAAAGTGGTTTCTCGTGCGGTCCAGTTACATTGTCTGCGTTGAATCACCTGAGAAGATGAACGTCTACGACGTATACCTCGTGGATTCCAAGTTTCGCATCGTTTCTAAGAAGAACGGTCTGAAGCAGCTGGGCAAGGGGAAGGCCAAGGCCGAAGAGAAGGAGATCGACCTGATTGAGGAGCCTGACACAGAAAAGCACCACACTCTGACGTTACACACCGCCGAGCGGAAAGTCAAGCTATTTTCGAGGAACCAGCATATCATGAAGCAGTTCGAAGACTCTATAGCAGAGATGCTCAAGCAAACTAAGTGGCATGACATCAACCGCTTCGACAGCTTCGCCCCCGTTCGCAATGGTGTCTTCGCACAGTGGCTCGTGGACGGAAGAGACTACATGTGGAATGTTTCTCGGGCTATTAGCATGGCACGCGACGTTATTTACATTCACGACTGGTGGTTGAGTCCTGAGTTGTACATGCGTCGACCTGCGGCTATCAGCCAGAAGTGGCGTTTGGATCGTCTGCTTCAGCGAAAGGCACGCGAGGGTGTCAAGGTCTTCGTCATCGTCTACCGTAACGTCGAAGCCGCCATTCCAATCGACTCAGAGTACACCAAGTACTCCCTTCTGAACCTCCACCCCAATATATTTGTCCAGCGGTCGCCCAACCAGTTCAAGAAGAATCAGTTCTTCTTCGCTCATCATGAGAAGCTTGTCATCGTCGACCATGATGTAGCCTTTGTCGGCGGCATTGATCTGTGCTTCGGTCGATGGGATTGCCCACAACATCCGATCACTGACGATAAGCCAACAGGTTTCGAGCAGAGCGAGCAGCCCAAGGATGCGGAGCATGTGCAGCTCTTCCCCGGCAAGGATTACTCGAACCCTAGAGTCCAGGATTTCTTCAAGCTTGATGAACCGTATGAGGAGATGTACGACAGAAGCAAGGTACCCAGAATGCCCTGGCATGATATTGCCATGCAGGTCGTTGGGCAGCCCGCCAGAGACTTGACCCGTCACTTCGTCCAGCGATGGAACTACGTCAAGAGAGGACGAAAGACGACCAGACCTCTACCTTTCCTGCTTCCACCGCCAGACTCCAAGATGGCAGAGCTTGACGCTCTTGGATTGACCGGTACCTGCGAGGTCCAGATTTTGAGATCCTCAACCAACTGGTCCCTTGGCATCGAGCACACGGAATGCAGCATCCAAAATGCTTACATCAAGATGATTGAGGACTCTGATCACTTTGTCTACATTGAGAACCAGTTTTTTATCACCAGTACCGAGGCATTCAATACCAAGATCGTCAACCGCATTGGCGATGCACTGGTCGAGCGCATCATGCGAGCTCACGAGAAGGGAGAAGACTGGAAGGCGTGCATCATCATTCCTCTGATGCCAGGTTTCCAGAACACTGTCGACGAGCAGGAGGGCACCAGTGTGCGACTAATTCTCCAGTGCCAGTATCGCAGTATTTGCCGTGGCGACGGCTCCATCTTCTCACGCCTTCGCGCTGCGGGCATTGAACCAGAGGACTACATCCAATTCTACAGCTTGCGACAATGGGGCAAGATCGGCGCCAGGAACGCTTTGGTGACAGAACAGCTGTACATCCATGCCAAGTGTATCATCGTGGACGATCGCGTGGCTCTCATCGGTTCTGCAAACATCAACGAGCGGTCTATGCTGGGAAGTCGTGACTCCGAGCTGGCTGCAGTCGTCCGTGATACCGATATGATCTGGTCGACGATGGCTGGCAGGTCTTACCGCGTCGGTCGTTTTGCTCACACTCTGCGTCTCCGTCTCATGCGGGAGCATCTTGGATTGGATGTGGATGAGATACTTGAGGAAGAGAGACAGGCTGAAATGGACCGGCAGGCCGAGTACGAGGCCGAAATGGACGAGATCTATGCGGATGACGACGAGACGCCACCTGTCGCCGGACCAAGCGGGCATTCGAATGAGAAATCAGCAAAGCCAGTTCTTCCTGGACAAACTCCCAGCTTTAACCATGATGCCACCGCCGTGCCTGGCGAGGCTGCAGACGAAGTATCATCGGCGTCGTCCTCCAAGGACAAGGATATTGACCCTCGGGTCATGAACAACAAGGATCACGCTCTTGATATCGCTGGCTACGGAAAGGATCACTGGAAGACTGCTGAGAAGCTCGGTCTTGATCAAGGCCGCGACTCTGTCATCGTCAATGGTCGTGAAGTACTTGTCAATGGCGTCTTTTCCGAAGGCAAGGGTACTCTGGAGACTCCCATGCAGCCCCACGAGCGCAAGACCTCGGTCGAGCATCACATCGAGGAGGATAATTGTGTCAGCAACGATGCGCTGCCGCCGATTCCTGCTCTCAACCGACGCACAACCGACCAGCTTGGTCTGCCTCGCATCGCCGGACTTCCTACATTACCCGCTGTGGATGACACTGATATTGGTGGTCCTCCAGTTCACCTCGATCAGAACGGCCAACCGACGAATGGACCTCTTCATCCCCTCGCTGCAGACATCAGGCAGGCACACATCGATAAGGACTGCATGCGTGATCCGATCAACTCGTCATTCTTCGACGATTGTTGGAACCGTGTTGCAGAAAACAACACCAAGCTGTACCGCCGAGTGTTCCGGTGCATGCCTGATTCGGAGGTACTCACCTGGCCTGACTATCAACAGGCTACACAGTACGCCGAACGTTTCAGAGAGAGCCTTGAGGGGAATACGAAGACGGAGGAAGAGCCAAATCTGGCTCGGCACCAGGCCCCCGTCACTAGCGGCGGTGCTGGAGTAGGCGCGCCAGGCCCTGCTGCTGTCGTCAAGGCCGCGGCTGAAAAGACAGGAGAGAAGCTGCCTCATCCCACCATCATTATTCCTGGAAACGACAACCACAGAGGCGGTACCGCGGAGTCGGACGAAAGAGACAAGAATGACGAGAAAGCTGCCCTTCGATCTCCAGAAGCCCCGTCACCTGTTCTTCCCGCGGGTGATGTACCATTCCCGGCTTTCGAAGTTGGCTCCCCTGCTCCTGACGGAGGGCTGCTCGATCCTGCCCGTGAGAAGAGCAGAGAACGGAAGACAACGTTCTCCCCTCTTGAAAAGCCCCCGTCTAGAGATGTCAGCACCCCGGCGCAGCAAGCTCAAGGGTCGGTCAAACGCCGCCGACGAGCCACTACTAAAGGCAGTCGGCGCGGCCAGCCGCCCGAGGAGGTGCTTCCGAGAGCGGAAGCAGAAGAGTTGTTGAACCTTATCCAAGGTCACGTCGTACAGTTCCCTTACGACTGGCTGCTCACGGAAGAGCAAAACGGAAACTGGGGCTTCCAAGTTGACGGCGTTGCACCTCTACAAATTTAGTAAGTTTTCGTGGACTCTTACCCCAGAACTGTGATGCTGACGCACTTTGTAGTAACTAGTGGATGAAGCCTTTTTTGGTGCCCCTCTTTGGCTAGACGTTGCGGACTATTGGCTAGACGTGCCTTACCGACGACAGAAGCAAAACTCAGGGTCCGTTACAGACGATAGAAAAAGAGACGACGGAAACGCCATTCAAGATGGAGACACCAGGGAAACGTGTGCAAAAAACGGAGTCGGAGGGTGGACAATTGGCGTTTTGGTCTCGGTTACTTTTTTTTCTTTCTTTTACCGCTTTTCCCGGCTTTGGCCTTTTGTTCTTTTACATGTATTATACACATTCTTACACTACAGACTTTATACTCTTTCGCTGACCCAAATGGCCCCTCTGCAGCCCGCGCGAATGACGCCAGTCAGCAGCCAATGCGGCTCGGCCTTCTTGGCGTCATGTTCGACAGCATGGTCGAGGTGCTCAAGTTCTTCGTCTCTGATCCTCCGCAGCGTCTTGATGAGCTCCGAAAATTCGGGGCCAACTTCGTACCCCTCCGCCTCCCACTCACTGACCATCTCTAACAGAGTTCGGATCTGGTTGTTGTAGTGGTCGCCAATCTCAGTCTCAACAGCCTCCGTGCAGGCCATGGCTGCCTCGCGACCCATCACAGCCGTACCCCAGCCCAGACCAGTAGCCATGACCTGCCACACGGGATACAGGGCAGTCGGGCGTATACGATGCTTGTGGATAAGAGAGTTGAAGGTCTTAAGATGCCCCTCCTCTTGGTCGTACATGTGCGCCATCAAGGGACGGAGGTGAGGGTGTCGATTTACGAGTGGTGGGGTTTGGGCGGTGTAAATGAGCGTCGCTGCGAGTTCTCCAGCCTGGTTTACCCGGAGCTGTTTCGCGTGTGTCAGTAATGGTTCTGAAGACGGATGAGAGACTCAGTGACGCACAGCTGAGGACAGAAAGTCCTTCTGCTCCTGGGTTAAGGGCTTGCGACGTGGGCGATCTTGGCTGGTTGCTTCAGCCTGCGACCTGGGCGTCGTCGAAAGCTGCCGCTGCGAAATGCACAGAGCCGGCGCATGCGCATGGTGCGCTGTTCGCCTTGCTATGCCGCTGCAGGGCCTCCAAAACGTTCGTACAGACGCCATTGTGTGGTTGTGAAGTGACAATGTCAGCCCCAGCTCGGAGCATGCACTCGGCCGAAGTCCAGTCGCAAATGAAGCTGTCAATGATATCGAATGATTTAGCCCGGCGGATGCCGAGCACACTGCGCGCCATGATTGGTTGACGTCACGCCAGATCGGATGGGAAGGGGCCGATGCTCCGACGGCCCATTATTCTGTGCAGCTGTATGACATAATATTGGCCAATCAGACGCGAGCTGTAGACGACAGTGTCCCGACCTGGAAGGCAGTGAATAGGAGCCAGACTTTCAAGCTCTTCTTCCCACCTTACCAACATCGCCAATCGCCCGTTTCCGCCAGTCTGTTGAATTCCTTCCATCGAATCCGCGCCGCTCCCACCGAACATATCGCAATATCTCAGAGCACAACAGTATCGTTACCTAGTCGCGTCGACGACCAGGTTCCGTCGCGATCTCTCGAGAAACCCTTCGAAGCCGTCGAAGTCGCCTTTGTTCCCCCTAATCGAGTTCCTTCCACAACGCACAATGGCCGACATTGACGATGAGCTTTTGGCTCTTGCCGGAGGTGGAGAGTCCTCAGATGAGGAGGAAGTGATGTCAGAGGCCGAGAGCAGGGCGCCGTCCGCATCACCTCCCCCTAAGGCAGCAGCAAAGAAATCAGTGGCAAAGAAGGTGAAGAAGCGCACAGGAGGGGAGGATTCGGAAGAAGAAGGCGAGGCGTAAGTCTCTACCACCTTGAGGATCTGGTCTGGTCACATTTGAATGGCTTTTTCACCTGCTGTCAACCACCCTCACCTCCAACCAGCCCTCCACTGCCTGTCAAACCTGGCATCTGCGGGCCATTTTTGCGCAATCTCTTTTGCTATATCATCCTCATCTCGGATTATCTGTTCATCACATCACTAACAATGCGCCTCAGATCATCCGCGATCGGCAGCCCGAACTCGATAGGGTCGGCCGCAATGGACGAGTCCGACTCCGAAGCCGAGCAGCACAGCGGCCGCGCCGGCGCCCACGACGACGACGAAGAGGATAAGTACCCCGTCGACGGAATGTTTAGGAGCGCTGCCGAGAAGGAGCAGGTGATGGCGATGCGCGAGGTTGAGAGGGAGTCACTGTTGGCAGAACGCCAGGCCGAGATCGAGCGCCACCGACAGAACCGCATGCTGCGCCAGCTCGTCGGCGAGAGGGAGAACGAGGAGAAGAAGCAGAAGCTGAAGAAGCGCAGCGCGGACGCCGCTGATCTGGAGGATGGCGCGCGTAAGACATCGCGTCCTCGCACGGATGGTAAGACGTCGGCGATAGATACGCTGCGTCGCGCCCGCGCGGAGAAGAGCGATCGTGCTCGTAGGAGGGAAGAGGATCGCCAGAGGGGCAACCAGTCTCCGCGCGACGACGATTACGGTGGCCGCGACGAGAGCGACGGCGAGGACGACTACGACGAGCGCAACCGCCGTCGTCGCAAGACGAGGTCGCCCGAGGACGAGATCGTGGCGCGCGAGTTGCCGCCGCCTGACATGCGCGACTTTGAGCGGATTCGTGTGGGCAAGAGTCGGTTTGCGGAGTATTGCTTCAATCCCGGCTTTGAGTCCGCAATGACTGGTTGCTATGTTCGCATTAGTCTGGGGCCCGACCCAAAGACTGGTGCGGACGAGTATCGCATGGCGCGCATCCAAGGTATGCTGGTCGCTTCTGATGGATGAGCCTTTTTTCTGACATTTACAGCCATCACTGTGGGCAAGCCGTACGCCATGACCGGCCCAGGTGGCTCATTCGTGACTGACCAGTACGTCTTGGCTGCGCACGGCAAGGCGGAGAGACCATTTCCCTTCATCTTCCTGTCCGATAGGCCGTTCACAGAGGTACGTTTGCAATGGCTCCGCAAGTAATTGCACAATCTAATGGTGTTAGCGCGAGTACAACCGTTACGAGAAGGTCATCCAAGCAGATGGTCTCAACATGCCGAAGAAGCAAACACTCCTCGACAAGATTGACGACATTAACCACCTCGTCAACTACCACCTCACAACCACAGAAATCGACGAGCGCATCCAGCGCAAGTCCGCTCTCCGCAAGAAGTTCGACCCGAAGATCCGCGAGCGTCTCGCGCAGGACATCGACATTGCTCGGGCTCAGGGCAACACCAGGAAAGCGGAAGATCTTCAAGAACAACTCGACGATCTCAAGACCAACGTTCTCGCATTCAAGACCAGCCTCAGCGACAGCCAATCCAAGCCCAGCGCGACCTCCCAGCAGGACCGCCTCGCCAACATCAACCGTCAACGCCGACTGCAGAACGCGGAAAATGTCCGCAAGGCGCAGCTCAAAGAGAAGGCCGAGGCGCGCAAGCTCGAGGCCGCGCTGGAGAGAGGCGAAGACATCAAGAACGACCTGTCACGGCGTCTACGTACCAAGGCCAAGTTCATCCACGACGTCAAAGACGGCGTCAAGAAGCCTTCCAGCACGAACGGCAGCAACGCAAGTACCCCGGCCAATGGCACGCCTCAACTTGGAGCGCAGAAGTCAGGGTCCCTGCTGCCCCATCTGGCCAAGCTGCAGGCCGCGAACCAGGAGAAGAAGGGCATTCCCACCATTCACAAACCTCTTATGGATGACGACATCATCGGAGCTTTGGACCTCGATATTGATGTCGAGATCGACTAGATATAAAATTGGCATTGATTGGCACATCAACACATTGGGTTATTTCACATCGGGGCCTCAGCCTATTAGCTATTCAAAGGAATACATCCATAGGTAAACTTATAGCACATCATTAGGCTCCTCCCTCCAGCGCAAGGAATTGTAGAATAGAGACCATACGGTTAAAAGCGGGAATCAATGAATACACATGCTTTCACACCACCGTTACTCAGACTCGATACGATGATGTACGCAATGCGATTACATGCGTGACCTCCCGTAGACGGCGCTACTGCACGCCGCAGCGGAGACGGATTTAAGCAACTGGGAAGCCCGACCAGCATGTCCCGTGCCGTTGCGGCCGATTGGATCCCGCGGGGTCGCAAACTGCTGCTGCAAAGTCCGCTCCAGCTTCCTCCAGCTTCAGCTCCTCCCAAGCTTGGTTGGCTCCACCCCACTCCCAGCAGCACGTGGGCTTCCCCGTCTTCAATTGGCGCCGCATTCATCCCGAGGCTTCCAACAACCCAATCACCACACCGCGCGGTCTCAAGCTCTGTCAATCGCCATCACCCGACGCAGGCGACTACCGCGAGCGGTACGGGCTCTTCAATTCCACCGACGACAAACGGGCCTAGGCTGCTTCGCTCTTCCTGACGATGACTATCCCGATCATGATTTAAAGGTGTCTTCTTGTGTTTCTTATTATAGATTTAATACACTACATCATACACTTATCTGTCTCCTCATCCCCCATCAGCGCTGGCCGTTGTGATTGTCGATTCCCCGACGGCTACAGTGCTCCCGACTCGACGATAGAAGCTATTGAGCTACGATCAGCATACCATATAAACACCATCTAGATTCTACAGATACAGCTAAAAGATACACCGCCATGGTTTCAGAAACGAAACCGCTCCTCTCAGAGGGCATCCCATCTGGTACCACGACCACGGCCTACCTCTCTGCTCATTCTGCAAAGCTAACGATCCAATCTCGTGCGCAGCCCAATTCACCCGCGCCCTGCACCGCCCCTCTTCCTCCCCCGTGACGACGCTCCCGCAAGCGATCGCGCACCGCGGCTACAAAGCCCTCTACCCCGAGAACACGCTCCTCGCCTTCCGCGCGGCGCTCGACGCCGGCGCGCATGCCCTCGAGACGGACCTGCACCTGACCAAGGACGGCGTCGTGGTGCTCTCGCACGACGGCACGCTGGAGCGGTGTTTCGGCGTCGACAAGAAGATCAACGAGTGCGAGTGGGAGTATGTGAGCTCGCTCGAGACGATACGCGAGCCGAGGCAGAGGATGCCGCGGTTGAGCGACTTGTTGGAGTTTCTGGCTGAGGGGGGGAAGGAGAGGGAGAGCATTTGGGTTTTGCTTGACATCAAGGTGATTCCTGGTGGCGCTGTCTGAAGAGGCGGGATGATGAAGGCTGATGCGTGCTGCAGACTGATGACCCCGCGCCGGAGCTGTTGAGTTGCGTTGCGCAGGTCCTGGCATCGACGCCGGGTCCTGTGCCGTGGAACAAGAGGATCATATTCGGGTGCTGGAACGTACGTATCCTCTCAACATCCGCTGGGATCCTCATACTGACACAGCACGCCAGCAACCGTACATCAACCACTGCACGACCTACGTTCCTACGTACCCCGTCGCCCTCATCTCCTGGTCGCCGATCTTCGCCCGCAAGTTCCTGCCGCAAGAGTTTCTCTCCTTCAACATGTTTCAAAAATCACTCGTTGGGCCCATGGGCAAGGCCTTCATGCGCGTGCTCAAGGCGCATGACCGCCGGCTGTTTGTGTGGACTGTCAACGAGGAGGAGTGGATGGAGTGGAGCATCGCGCAGGGCGTGGACGGCGTCATCACGGACGAGCCCGAAGCGTTCCTTGAGGTATGCAGAAGGTGGGAGGGTGAAGAGGGCTCAGCCGCGGCGGCGAAGGAGGGAGGTTCACGGTTGGAGCAGATGAAGAGCGAGAGGAAGGATCAGGGCTTGAAGAGGACGGTTAAGCTATATGCTGAGATTGTCTTCATCCAGGTTCTGGTCGCCATCTTTACGCCTGTGTTGATGATTGTGGCGAGGTTCGGGGTTGTGGGACCGGTGCCGAAGGCGGCGAAGGCTTTGCGGTTGTGATATTCGCTCGCTTTCCACGTCAGATGCCGAGATATAGAGGTGTGCTATAGACAGGGTGTGCTTGTGCGATGGCCGTAATGTCTTTGATCTGTATCGGGTGCGAAAAGGTTCATAGACTGGAGGACGAATAGACTCGCTTGCTGAGATGGATGCTGGATGATCGGTTCATGCCCACTGCCTGAATATCAGGAAGCATCTCCAATCAATATAGGTTGCACCGCAAGCAAGCAAATTCCATACAGCCCAGCGCGTTCATCGTACTGTTCATTTTGTCTCATCGCCTGAGCTCTATTCCGTGCCACATCTTCAGATGTGTGGTACTCTGAGAACGAGCTTGCGACTCACCCTCATTGAAGCTGTCGTCGGGGCTGATCATCGCCTGCTATGCGCGCTCTGAATTCCATGCAGCCTGGTCAGGCTGTTCATCGCTACCTTTCACTAGAATTTCAACTGATGCTGACGCATGGGAGTTAGGACCAGTCATCCGATTTACATCCAAAGCGGAAGCCATAAACACCTGACGATCAAGAATCACCACGACCTGGACTCTTTATGCCTCGAGAGACAAGACTGACGACGTGTCACCTGCCAGGCTACATATCTGGCATGCCCTGTCTGTGGAGAAGTACACGCCCAGTGGGTTAAACTTACCTAAAACACCACAGGATACCGTCCATACCCATCGACCTTCCAGCAATTATGTTTCCCCCATTATCTGAGGAGCGTAAACGACTTCTCTATGAAAAAAGGAGGGAGCAGGTTATGTTGGCACGCGAGCGGATTATTGCAGGACGTGACCTCGTGGCCATAACATGTTCAAAGGCCTCGACGAAGTCCTTCGCCAGCCAACGCTGCGCAGGGTCGTGCTGGGTCAAGCCGCTTACCCCTTTGACGAGGAAGCCCTTGTCAAAATTATCACCAACAGCGCGTTTAGCTCCTATGCCCACCTGGTAGCAGTCGCCGTAAAGCCGGATGATGGCCGCCTGCCCCCTCTGTTGGATGTTTTCAAGTTAATCATCTCTGTGCAAGATATATACGACGCACGGTTACGGGAAGAAGACCTACAAACGCCAGTCGCGCCCGCGAAGGAAAGAGTTCGTAACGGAGACCAAAGGGCAGCCCGAAGAAACGCCAGGTTGATCATCCAACAGCTCGAGCGTATGACACCAGAGGAGCTTGCTCAAATATGGAGAGGCGAGGGGAATGCTGTCAACGCAATGCAGAAGCTGGTCTCCCACCCGTCTCCTGCTTGGGCTCGTCAGATCGCCGATGCTCGGCAACCTTGGGTCTTCGTCTTTTATGGAAGCAAGGAGGTCGAGCGGAAATACGGTCACATTCGGGATGGAACATTGGATGCAATCCAAGAGAACTCACGCCGAATCCCGCATCCTTTCCAGGGAGAACGTTCTCATGAATACACATTGTTGCATGCATTCTATTCATTGCGCTGGGGAAAAATCTACCTTGAGGCGACTACGGACACTGGGCTCATATCTGAAGACTTACCTGAAGACGAGAAACGACCGGCAACACTCACTGCATTTTAAGCCCAACCCGAGGTGTTCGCAGATCCATTACACTGGTCTCACAACCTAAGGCCTTGTCTTCCCCATGCCCTGTTGTTACGCATCGAAGGTCTTGGACGAAAGGGACCTTAGGGCTCCACCCTTACCTTCAATCGTCACAAAGCTTTCCCATAATCTTGCTGTCCTCTCTCCTCGTCAACCCAGATCGTTTGTCTCCATTAATCGAGAGAAACGGGGGCGTACAGCAGAGCTGCACTGCAGCTTGTGCCTTTTCGAGTTGTCGCCGTGCATCAGGCTGTCAGCTTGCTCGTGCAGGAAGGTAACTAGCTGCCGTCCAGTAGAGACAACAGCAAAACCACGGGGGTAACTATTTCTCCATCCCCCGCCTTGTCTCTCGCCTCCTACCGGCAAACCCGTCTGCAATGTTTTATACATTAATGCAGTCTTTCATTGGCCCCTTGCTGGCAATATTCCATGCAGCGATCAAGAACCATTCCAACTGCAGCTCAAGCCCAACCCGAGTCCTTCGGGAATGCACCGCGTGGTAGAATTAATACCAGCTTTAGTCCAAGATCTCCTACGCTCACCAGTCGAAGCTTTGATATGATGGTAAGTTGCGTCCAGAAACTTGAGGTATTTGCAATGAAAAATCGCGATTCAATTGTGAACTTCCATAGATCTTCATGCCAATCTGCATCCAGCGTTCGAAGCCAATTATTAGGGTCTATCCGAATAGGCGTCCTGCTTTGAACACCGCTTCGTGTTCGCAGAGATTACCACATATGGAATCTCGAGGTCTCACAGAGGTCTCCTCATCGAGGAAATCCTGGAAAGGCCGGCGACGTGTTATCGCCGAGCTGGGTGTCCAGTCCGGCTATGCTGTTCTAGCTGATAAGTGACTCAACAAGGCTTTGTGCATTCAGAACTCCAATCACTTGGTAGTAGATTTGTGGGTTCTTCTCGCGACGGCCCGTGGCGAGACCGGACAGGGCATCGTGCATATGTAAACCCCTCTTTGTAATTGCGGATGTTGTACCCGATTCGAGGATGCTTTTGAGATAATGCAGTATTGTTGCAGTGTCACGTAGAAGGTAATGAGAGCCTACTTCTTATGTCCAATTCCAGAACCTCTTCTCGAAGGTTCATGTTCGGCCTCCTACAACAACCGAATAACCCAAAGTCCTTTCATTGGTATTTGTCTCATGAGCACCCTACCCTCACGAAAACCGGGACTTCTACAACAATTTCTCTTTACTTGAAAGAAATCTGTGCGAGATAACACAAGATGGCGAATCGACAAGACACCAAGTTTTCGGGTGTGATGAAGCAAGCCGCCGCAGTAGGCAAGAGGCGCAAGACTTACTACTCCTTCGGGGACAGTGGCATCACTGCGACAGTCAGCTCGTCTGGTAGCCTACTACGAATATCCCAGAATTTTCCTGGGGAGAAAACCGGCTTTTGCGTGGATCATCCATCAATGCCGGAACCATGGCTAGTCAAACGGCGTCTATCAAGGCTCCTTTCTTGGAGTAAATCTTCATCCTCCGAAGGAGTGATTGGGCCGCAAGTTGATTCATTATGTTTACCGGCTACTTCTGCAGCAATTGGGAACATGATCAACGATCGTTGGCCAACTTTTGAGCGGAAATTGAAGAATGGCGGCGATCTCACAATCCAGTATGTGGCATCAGAAGGCACCATCTACCAGATATTCAACATGAGTGGGATAACAGACGACAAGGTGCCACCTTTGGCGGTTTCTCCAGACCTACTCATACGAAATCTTGACTTCATTGACGGCCACAACACATTCAACGAAGCTACAGAGGATGATACAGGTGCTTACTCGTACGGTGTCGCGGGACGCCACCTCATGCGGCAGCACAGGATCGGAGATAAGAGAATCACCCTCAAAATCGAGGCACTGGACAAGGAAATGTCCCTTCAGTTTGTTGATTCCATCAAAGAAAATCCCGTCAGTGAAGGCTCTTCCGACGAGGTGTCCTCTGATGAAGACGCTTATTCTGATGACGAAACTGTCTACGAGGAATCCTTCTATGAGGCGTCTTTGGATGCCGACTCAACCAACAGCGAATCTGTCAATCGATTGGAAGAATCAACTATTAGCGCCAAGGAGTCTGTCAAAACCATTCAGGAGTCTTTCAGCGAGATCAATAAGTCTTCTAACGACATTGGGAAGTCTGTCGAGGATTCAAAACCCCCTGCTCTGGTGAACTCTGCCAGTCTCGATATCAGACACGGTGCTTCTGGAGCTTCTTACCTGATCCAGAGCAAATCGACGATACCCAAAGCAGGAGAAGCAGACAGTGAGGACCAGAAAGCGTACACCATCATACTTGTGTACAGGCTCGAGTACGTCGCCGATGACGAAACACCAGCGATTGCACCATTGCCAACGACGTGGGAGAATGCATTCGAAACCACCAATCGGCTGCTTACTAAGTGGAAATCGGCCTCTGTTCCTCTATCCAAAAGTGCGGATCTCGACTTTTGTCTTAGGAGAAACCTAGAACATATTCTGTCTGTATGCAGTATTCCGGTACCAAAATCAAGCGGCGACAAGATTTCCCCAGTCGCTCTCACTTGCGGTGATGCTGAAAGCCACCGTGTGAGCACAGCAGCAAGCTTGTAAGTTTGAGTACATCTACTATTTTCTTTTTCACCTTACTAAACAAATGTCTTTAAATAGCTATGCCTTCCAGATCTTGTTGTTGGCCCTCGAACACTTCAAAGACCAGCACGAACAGCAGCCTCACATTTGTTCCTGTAATGGTGAAATCGGCTCGATAACATCTTACGTTTGCAACATGAAGAAGCGCATCGAGCTCGTCTGCCAGGGTCACATCGAATGGATTTTTACCAGGGCCAATCAAGACGAAGCATCTTTCTGTCCCCATTACTGGGTAGACGGTAGTCGCATCAAGGACTGGGAGCATAACGTGTATCTCCAGGAAAGATCACTCGTTGACGCCCCTTTCCAACTGATAAAGGCCGGTGACTTTGTGAGGTTTTCTGAAGGCTTCAAGAAACACGAAACGTCCATTAAGAGAACTGCGAAAAGTTGGCTTGATAGCCTGACGGAGCTCGACCCACGCAGACATGACGTTTTCCCACGGCTTCATCAAGAGCAAGAACGAATGCAAGGCTTCTATCTTACGGATCAGGTACTGATCTGGCAAGCAATCAAGTCTGTTGAGCAGATGAAAGTCAAGACATCAAAGCTGAGAGATTCAGGCAAATT
This sequence comes from Colletotrichum chrysophilum, assembly GCF_026319265.1. Lineage (NCBI taxonomy): Eukaryota > Fungi > Ascomycota > Sordariomycetes > Glomerellales > Glomerellaceae > Colletotrichum > Colletotrichum chrysophilum. The sequence goes on along the minus strand of NW_026517520.1, from coordinate 16,753 downwards.
TCAGAAAAATATGCTGAAGAAGTTTACTACCCAAAACCCTGTGTCCAAAAAGCGCATGATCGCGATAGGACGGAGCCCCATACACACGAGATTCATCTTACGGTCAAAGGATTCAGCACTTTTCCGAGCCATGGAACAAGGGTTGTTCGATAAGCCGGGAACAGAAAACAGCAACATCCCACGTCATGGGGATGTATGGCAACGTAAAATCGATGTGGGGAAGAATACTGTGGACTGCCAACCCTTCCACGAAGACAATGATGACACAATTTGGGATGATCCATTGAAGTTCGCATTGTCGATCATCGTCGTTCATTACCTGAAGAAGCCTATCAGCCTCCGCTCCAACCAAGAGATGTTGGAGCAAGCTCTTACGATTCTCTTCAAAAGCTCATCAGCTAATGGTCTTTTTCCTGGGAAGCTCGACGAGTTGCAGGAGCCCGTTCTCTACGAGACTGAAATCGCAAGGGATGAATTCTGGGCGAGAACATTCGAGATACCGTACATGCTCTGGAAGTATTGCTCCGATTTGGACAAACCAGAGCCGAGTGAACAACCGAATCCCTCAACTTCAGGGCAAAACAAGTTGAGAGATGAGACTGTTCAGGCCCAGCTGAATTTTCTTGGCAAGAATTGGGTTTTCAAACCTTCTGTGCAAGAAATGGAGCTGGAACATACAATTGTCTATTCTATGAAAACCAGGCTTCCATTCAACAACCTGGGAACAGTTGACGGGAAAAACGTTGTGGAGCTTGGAGACGAGTGGCTATACAACCCACCAGCGTTTTTCATCCCGAGAGACAACACAAAAGCTGGACCGGAAGGAACGACCACAGCTCTCAGCAACCTTCAAGGAGACGTTGTTGATCCGAACAATGCCACCGGCTCAATAGACACTTTCCATTCAGGTGACATGTCCGGTTCAGACGACCCCGAAAGCATTGATACGGAGAAAAGCATGACCATCACAGAGTTCTTCGGCAAGATGGTTGACTTCCCCCGAATTGGCTCTCGCAGAAGAGATAAGACCACCGTTCATTGTTCCCCTCGAACATTCAATACACTTGAGGACGTTAAAGCGATCATGAGCGAAGGAAGAAGTCGAGAATCTGCGAAGAAGCGGGTCTGGGCCATGATTTCTCATCTGCCAGCTCACAATCAGCTATGTCGTAGGACGGTCTCAGATCGAGAGGAAACGGAGAGAAAAGCAATATCACACTTTCTCCGTAGGCATCAAAATTTCCAAAATCACTTCTGGGAGGAGACGATGGCAGAGCTCAATACCTGGGGAAACGGAGCTTCACCTTTCATTCTACACAATCTACGCCGAGGAAATGGAAGAGGAAGGAAATGGCGGTGGCATAAGTGGGAAGGAAGTTCTCAACTTTCCAGCTCTTGTGGGCCATGAACATCTTCGACTTACTAAATTCGTCCTGAGCTTCCGATTCGAAGGCGACTTCTTTGACCGGTATTGGACGTGCCGCATTCTGGCCGCCGGTCCAGATATGGAAAATGGCTTCCGCAAGCTCGTTGAGGACATGGACAACGACCCAAGTGAACATAGCGGCGAGGAGAATTTACATGGCATCAAGGGTTTGCACCCTAACGTATTCTACCTGAAGCAGCGTAGAGTATTGGAACAAACCCTATTTGCAGCCATGCTGGAGATGATGGACAAAAGCGGGGGTGACATCTTGACCAGGATGAGAGAACTTTTGGAAAGGGGACTCGACGACTTAAGCAGAAGGTCATTTCAAGCTCCCCGATGGAATTCCCACACAGATGGGAACTACGACAGTAACATCACAAAACTCGATGGAGACAATTCACATGAGTCTTTGAGCACTGTTGAATCAGACCCGAATTCGAGTGCCGTCGATGAGCTCGAGAGGCTTGATTACGAAGGTTACATGCGTGCGAGGCAGCGGTTTCAAATCTTCCAGAGTTGTATGAGCAGAATTGAGGCGCATTTCGAGAAAAATATAGCGACAATTGAATCATGGCTGAATCGGGAACAAAGCCGTCAAACCGAGCGACCACGATGGTCCTTCAACGATGAAAGCCGCTACAGAACTCGCATACGCAAACAATCGGCTCGGAATGAGGTCGCTCTTCAATCATTCAAGAACCATTATAACAACATCTCAAAGCTCATTGAGTCTACGACGAAAGATCTTGAGCTTATGCGCAGTTACCTGGACATTATGCAAAACAACCTAGATCTACATCGCTCCGAAGACATCAAGCGCTTCACGTATGTCACGATTGTGTTTTTTCCGCTGGGCTTCGTGACAGGAATGTTCAGCATGAGCGAAGCACCTACAGGGCCCACGCTGGTCAACATGATCATCACTTCCATTGCGAATCTTACGCTCACCTTGTTGGCACTAGTTGCGTACAAATCTGTTGACTTGCGCCGATCTAGAAGAGATTTGACGGAAGCTTGGACGGGTTCAAGGATGGCGATGCTGATGAAATTGGTGTTGCTGACAACGGGGCTGATGACGTTGGTGCAAAGATTGGAAGGCTGGCTTTCCAAAAGGCTAGAACAGAAAATGGATGAGCAATCCAAGCTACAGAGATGTTTAAAGCAAGCGGAGGCGGAATATGCGTCTTCAAAAGCTCAGGCTAACGGACGTCCACAAGAAGAAGGGGTTGAGGCCCCAGAACCAGTAAACTTGGCAAATGGTGATCGGTGGTGTTGGGGATCATTTCGAAGGCGTTTTGGGAAAAAGGAAACGAATGATATCGAAGAATCCAGGCCTGCGCAGTTTATGAGAGCTATCGATGAATAGCTTCAGCCAGACATCTGAACCACGACACAGACTTACCGCATCGTGAAGGTGAAGGATAGAGGGGCATAACATAGTTTTCATTCTGAGATACACAGGGTGTTAGGAAATGATATTTTTACAATGTTTGCTTTCGCGAAATATCTGAGCATAGGCGGTCGTGTCACCACTCACACAACAAGAGGCGTCCCATGCCGTCCCACTCCGGAGCGGCTACCTTTGAAGTTCCTATCCAAACCAAAGTCGATAGTGAAGTAGAGCTGGGCTCCATCAGTTACTTGAAATTATGGCGAAAGTGAGTTACAATTCCAACGAAACTCTCAAAGCCGATCTTCGTGATGTCACGTATTCAAGCAACGCTAGAGTAGGTTCAATCCCACAATCATGAAAACATATATTCTCATCCGCTATCCTAAGTAGACCCATATCCCGCCTATTTGTCCAAAGCCAACCCATCAAAAAATCAACCTCACGCCGCTGACTAAATGTTTACATTCAAAAGGTCGTCATCGCTCTGATGTTTCACCAAACCTTCTCAAATCATAGCCCATAGTTCACATCTAATCCTTCAAATAGTCCGTCATTGTTCCCTGAACATGACGCCAATAGCGCGTTGCGGTACTCTAAGCTGCTGACGCTCATGTTCAGATCGCTCGCCAGATCCTCGCCTGAACTCAAGCTCTCTTCACTAACGCTCAGCACACTTTGCGGCGGGGCAGGGTTGGTTCCGAAATCGCCAATGTTGAAGCTCGCCAGGTCCCAAGAGTCTGGCGACCAGCTGTCCAGGTTCGTGGACGCGGGTGTTGTTTCGCTCATCGGCGGCATGCCAGCACCACCGCCGTAGATGGCGTCGTACACGTTATTCAGCCCTCCATCCATGGAACCCAGCAACGCTTCCCACTCAGTCGTCGATACACCAGCGATCTTTTGCGGGGGTTGTTGCGAGTTATACAGAGTCTGGTGAGCCGCTGCCAATAGATGTTGCTGAAGGCGCGCTGACGTTGGCGATGGCGGGGAAGAACCGTTGGGCGTACTGCTGAGGGAGAGATAGTCAAGATTCTGCTTTCCACTCATCCTGACGCGGTTGGCAATCTGCGACATCGAAAGCCGATGTTGTTCTCGGCGGGCGGCGGAGACGTCGTGCTGTTGTTGCTGGGGCAGGTTGTCAAACGATGGTCGCGAGCGAGAGCGGTAGAGTTCCGGGCGGTTGTGGATGCTGGGCATCGTCATGCGACGCATCTTCTCTTGTTGCTGGATGAGATCACTCTCACTAGCGGCCGCGCTGGGGAGGCGGCCAAGGGTTTGCTGTGGAGACTTCTTCCTGTTCCCTGCCGCGGGAGGTGAGGATCTTTGCGGTGCAGGCATGGAAGTCTCGGAAATTTGTTGAGATGAAGCGGAGACGGGCTCATCCAACCTCACGAGCATGCCGGCGACGCGCTTCAGGTCGAAAGAACCTGGTGCCTTGGCTTTCGTGAGGATCTTCATGACGCCGTTAACGAGGCGCTCGACATCCTTCATCATCTTGCTATCCTGCTTCAACTCGAAGCTCTGGTAGAGCAGGGTCATGCCGCACAACATAAGTGTGTCTGTCTTGTTGAGGCAGAACGAGAAGGTCATGTTGCGCTCCTCCAGAAGCTGCACGATCTGGACAATGTGCTTGCTTGACTCGCCGATGGACAGGAGCGCAGGCGCAGCCTTGTGACCGAGCGAGGAACCGACGGCCGGGCGGTAGATAAGAGTGCGGGTGTAGTAGTAAGCGAGGGCAAGAAGAGGCGATCGACTTCCGGTGACATCGGTTGAAGGCTTGTCCTGGACGAAATTGAGCTTGAGGTGTGCGGGCAGCGACTCGCACCATTCATCAAGCTCGGCCTCCATGGCGGACATTTGCTGCAGTGACAGCTCATGAGATGTCGCTGCAGGGTAATTCTTCTCCATAACCTTCGCCAGGATGCGGCAGCAGCGGAACAGAGCGAGCGCGCTGGACAGGCGAGTGTACTCTCCGGGCAAAGTTGGTTGGAAACCCTTCTCAGTGACGTATTCATCGTCCGTGTCTGATGGGTATTCGGCGTGGATGTCGTCTTCCTTGAGCAATTTTGGCAGGCCAAGAATAGCGCCAGAAAAGCTGCGGTTGTCAGTGGAGGTAACACAGAAAGGATGAAGGACGAGGATACTCACCAGTCAAGAGTATAGAGGGTCCAGAAGACCTTCTTGCGCGTCTCAATAGTGAGGGCGCCAAATGAGAAGCGCTTCTGGCTCTGATGCAGACCGAGGCGGTGCGAAAGACCCACGGCGATGCCCTTGTAGTGCTGCAGGCGCTTGTAATCCGCTCTGACGATACAGTACAAGAGGGCCAACTCGAGACATTGAAGGGTCACCATGGTGTTCTCCATGAGAACGGCCTCAACAGCGCGCTGCCATTGTTGCTCGCAGACAGCGATCTGGTCGTAGTCAGGCTGGTCGCTTCCGAGAGCCGCAATGCCGAAGACAAGGTACAGCTGCGCAATCTTGTGGTTGTTCTTGACCTTTTCCGGGTCTGACACAAACTCCTCGTAAATGTGCAGGAAGGTTGGCTTGTGCAACACGGGGAACAACGGTGCCCATTCCTGGAAGTAGACGTTGACGCAGCGATCCGAGAATAGGCGCGGGGGGACTCTCAGAGCTTGGTCTGGCGACTTTGGCGTCAGAGGATGGCATCCTTGAATGTGGAGGAAAGCCTCGGGGTTGAAATCTGTGCACGATTTCCCATTTTCTTGCATCTTGCGCTTGAAGGCCTCTGTTTTCTCATGTTAGCATTGACAGCACTTTCGCTTGGACGCTTCGGATCGATGCGGGGGTTACGGACCGATGAAGGCACGGCCGCTGGACGAGCCCATGAAGTACGAGTCGGAGTTCTCGACGCCTAAAAGCAACGGCGACGCCTGGACGCGGAAAGTATCCTCCTTCGGCGGTGACGCCGACTTTTCCCTCACGTCCGTGGCCGACCCGGCCGGCGAATGTGCCGACGCGGCGGCCGCGGACGGACTGCGGTGGCTGCTGTGATTTCCGTGCATTCGTGAAAGCATGTCAATCTTCTCGTCCTTCTCGTCCAACAGATCTTTCAATTCCCTGACTTCAAGCTCGAGTTGGCGCACGCGCTCCTCGAGCGACTCGGTGTAGCCTCTGGGAAACGCGCGACGGCTAAGTTTGTCGCTGGTGCGGCACTCGAAGCCGACGTTGGCGCATTGAGAGCATGTTGGCCGGATACCGTCGCAGCGAATTTTCTTGCTTCGACACCGGTCGCAGGCCTGGGCTATGCGGCTCTGGGAGCTGGTGCCCACCTTGATCACCTTCATAGGCAAAATTCCGGGCATGTTGGCGGTTGTCCTCCTCTTTTTGTTTCAAATTCACTTTGGTTGGGGTCCAAGGGATGCGATGCGTTATGTTTGGTGTCGGTAGCGGTTTACGTGTAGCCCGGAGGCTTCGGCGATTTCCCGTTCTCGATCGGTCGTGGACACGTTCAGATTCGGCGCGAGGCGTGCAGCGGTTCAACCATTCCCATACAATCAGATTTCCAGGTGGGCGTAGAGCAAAAGCCGGCCGTCAATTTCGTGGTCGATTTTGGTTTGCGATAGCAGATAAGACGGTGGTATCTTTTTTTAGTCACGGAGAGGGCCACAGGTGAAAAGCAGGTCCGCGAGAACAACCCAGATCTTCCAAGCAAGAAACAAAAGAGGACAAGAGTGGAGAGGGTCACAAGTCTGGTACTCGGAAGCAACGGACAGAGGCAAGTGGAGGAACTGGAGATGTTGAGGAAAGGAAGGATGTTGGGGTGTGTGAGGGAAAAAGAGGGAGAAGAAATGGAAGTCGACAGTGGGAGGGACGTGAGACTGTGGAGTCCCTAAAAGAGACCCCGTGGCCGGGAGGTGGACGGGAGAGAGACCGCTGGATGGAGCGACCGGGGTGAGGGCTGGAAACTTAGAAACAGCGACTCATTCCTCATTGGAATGAAAATGGTGAATGCCCGCCTGTACCGGGATTGGGAACGGAACGGACTGGGGTGGGAGGGCACTTGGGGGCCACCACCGGACCGGCCTAGCAATTGCCTTGTCCTTGACTGGCGCTGGACTGGGAGAAGAAAGGGCAGGAGCGACCCGCTGAAGGTGAATCTGGGGGAACCAGCCCTGGGGTCCTGCTGGTTGCTGCTGTTGGGAAACTCGGGGTGGGAAGGGACGACACGCTAAGCATGGTGAGGGGAGCCAATCACGTCGAGGTAATTGTACTCGAGAAGGCGCCTAGAACCCACAGTACATCGCCCGGTCTGCCGTCGACCTCCAGGCTGCGTTGCGCTAGTTCGACCTTAGCGAGCCTGCACCGGAGGACACCACCGGGGACGTCGCATTCACACTGGACTGGACGTACAGACGTACAGAAGCAGCAGGACAGCAGCACATCAGCAGCACATCAGCAGCAGCAGAGAGTATCACCACCACACCACTTCCGCCACGATCCAAATGCCCTTCACTCCACCTCCCAACTGCACGTTGCTGCACCACCTCGCGAGTCACATCGTACCTTGCACCTACTTCTGCTCCTCTTCCCCTCATCTAACGGACAACCTTAGACACTAGACAACACGCAAGAGATACGCGGGCTCCTTCACACATGGCTTCCAGACAACAACCCCCAAACCTCCCAGCCAACCAGTCTGCTACCCTGGCCCAACCCACGACGCTAAACGCAAAAAACCCATTCAGCAACGCAGCCATGACACCACTCGACCCCGGAAGCGGGGAATTATCTGCCAATTTCACCCTCCTTCTCCAGACCTTCCGGCTCTCTCCAGCTCTCCAGACCCTTCTCGATACTCGGGACGACTTTTCAGAGGCTCTAGGCCCTCGAAAATGGCTCCACCCCCAGAATCACTTTGATGCTGTTGTTTCCAACAACCGGCCCAGAGCCAGTCATGCGGCCCTGCGTCGATTCAACCAACCCACCCACACCTCCAGAACCCCCGTTTTCCCCAGGTTTTCGCCGTTCAAGGCAAAGTTTCGGCAACAAAGAAATAGGCACAAAAGCAAATTGAAGCCTGCAGCGAACCCTCAAATCTTCGGCAAGAATAGGAACACGGGAAACTGGGGAAGGGGCCACACCTGCGTCCCTGTACTACTCGTGTACTCAGGGAGGGTTGGACAAGAAGCTGGGGTTGGCGTGACGGGGTGACTGGAGAAATCTGGGGCAAAAAAAGGGTGAGGACCAACCGCATCAGCACATCGTTACACTCGTTCCGGGGCCCCATTTCGCGATATGTCGGATCGGAGGACGATCGCTGCTCTGTCACTGGTGCCACCCATTGTCCGCCGCCTGACCAAACTGAGCCTGCCTTGGCCCACGCAACCTCTACCGCTCCAGCGCTCTTTGGCCAGATATCAACGCTTTCCACCTTGCTCTCAATAGTTGGCGGTGATAGTCGTCGCACGGTTCGAGGGCTGAGCATCCAATGACACTCTCCGAGACACGCACTTCTTCAATGCGACTCCAGTGCCGGCACTCTGGCGATCGACACACAAGTCGCCATTCCAGGATCTGATGATGGCTCGTCATCGAGGAATTGACAACGTTCTTTCGTCACAGATTCCTTAGGGCCAAGAGCTGTCAAGCTTGGGCTACTGAACGATGAAGCTTTCGACGATCTGCCAACAATTCATCGCCAACAGTGTCCAGTCGTTTCCTTAATCTTGTTCCATGTGCGACGATTCACACCGCCCGACTTTAGTTCATGAACACTCACCTCTGCGATAGTGTGCTGTAACACGAAAACCGTTGAAACCGACTCCCGTTCCACGAATGCGACACTACCGTCGACCGTCTGAAAGGCCAACCATCTCGCATTCTACTCTCAAAGTGGTCCTCCGTGATAACCACCTACCGGAGCCCCAAGCCACAATTCTCGACATCCTATCCCGCTCCGCACTCGGGCCAACCGGCTTCGGCTGAACGGCTAACTACTCTACCCCAAATGCTCGCGTGCCCGTCTCCGACATCTTCCCTTCTCCAACTAGGCTGCTCCCTGGCGTCTTCACACAGACTCTCGGTCCACATTCGGAAAGAAGGCGGACATGTCTCGTCAAATCTCCCAAAACAATCCCATCCCAGAGCAATGGTATTTGTGGAAAAGTTAAAACAAGGCCATTATCGGTATCGGATGATTTAAGACATCCTGTCATGTCAAATAAGTTCGCCTCAGACAATGACAAGAGGACATCTGGAATTGCGTTGCAGCACCAGCTAGTCAGCCAAGTAACGGCACCCCGTACACTACCCCATACCCCGTAGATCAAGGTCAGCTAGCGCAGGCGACCGAGGAGAGGATGACGCTCTCCTCCCGCAAGCCTTCGACCCCAGCTCCACCGTTGGAGCGATCCCCACTGGCGCGCGGCAGTATCACCAAGCCCGCCTTCCGCTGCCGCGGGGGAGATGCATCTTTCGAAACCCATCATCCGTTGAGCTGCAAAGTCGGGCACACTAGGAACAGAAAATCCCATTTGTGTTGAGACGTCCTGTTGCGATGCAAGGCAGACTGCCGCGCTTCAGCGTGGCAGCTCCTTCATGCAAGGACAGGGCGAGACCTATCCACTCCTTCAAGCTGCACAGGGTCCAGGGGTGCACCGCGGATCTCGCCCTCCCACAGCTCAGCATGGTCGCTGCCCCGCGGCTCCCTGCCTAAAACACGAGTGTTTCTTACTTTGTACAGCGTTCTGGGGAAGGCTTGATTTCAGGCAAAATGCCACCTTCCTCCCATGGACATTGCTCTCGCTGCACGGGATCGCGGGTCGAATATATTCTAAGAGAGGTCCGTTCCGAACGCGGCCAAGCAATGTCGATCTTCCTTTTGAATGTAGGTACGACCACGAGCTGCCAAGTCTCCGTTCGTGCCTCATTGAGGACATCGGAAGACATTGTTGCACTGAGACATCGCTTTTGGGTGTGGCTGCCGACGACGTCGGGTAACGGCACTGTGGCTTGCTGTCATCTGTTGGGCCCTGACATCGCGCGGGTTGTCAAAGAAGTCGAGGTAACAGCTTGACGCGGGGTAAATCGGAGAATGGTCCTCGCCATGTCTTTTTCAATCACCTCTCGGGAATGAGATCGGTGTTGGAACTATCCCGTGTGCCATGCGCCATGGACGAAAAGATGTCGGAGTGACAGCACAGCAGCATCGTTTCGAACAAGTCTACAGGGGGATCAGGATAAGGCCGTTCGCATTACTCCGTGCCGTCCACGCATATTCTCGCTCTCCAATTGCCTTGCTTCGTAACGGCTTACAATGAGTAAGAAACTACCCCGCGACGATAGGGTCTGCCTGACAGAGAATGTTCGCACTTGGGCGATTGAGTGCCGAATGGGATCGACCCGGCCGCATGGCTTCGCCTATCCCTCCCTCTTCAACTGAAGTCCTCCTCGTCATTGGACGCCTCCGCCTCCACTAGTTCGTTTTGGGCAACTTCCATCGATCCGAGATAAGCCACCACGTTTTCGTCTGCGAGAAGTTGTGTTTTCTGCAAGGTTGGGGCAACGAGGCCCATCCTTGTTAGTCTTGGCACCATACAAGCGCGCGGGGGAAGGACAACAAGCACGCAAAAGCAGTTGAGACGGGACTCGGGGAAGATCAAATGCTGGGGCAGCGGCAGCGAATCCCCAGAAGGAATGCAGGAGGCTCAAAAGAGGACTAACGCCTTAGGCGGGGAATGGGCAGAGCATCGTATGTTTACACTGCAGCCCTGACACTGACAGCGACGCCAACGACTGAAGAAACTGCGCGAACCACTCACCTGGTCTTCCAAAGTCTTCATAGCGGCTTCCAGCAGGCTGGTCTCTTGCTCCCTTAACGTGGCAGCGGCGGTGATGCACGCCCCGCAAATGAGACCTCCTTCACTGAGCGATGCGTCAAGGTCGTCTAGGGACATGCCCGTGGCCAGCCGTTCCAGCTGGCCGGCGACGAGATCCTGCAAGACGGTAACCACTCTCAGACGAAAGATCTGAGCGAGGGGATGACCGTCAATGTGCTGTTCGAAAGACCTCGTCGTGTCGGTCACGTCCTCCTCCTGCCAAAAGACTTTTAGCTCCCGTGATCCCCCGGTGTCCTGCAGCACGCGAAAGTCAAGGCCGTCTTCCTCGTTCAGACACAGGAAGTAGGCGAAAGGGCTCTTCCAGCTGAGCGTCCCATTCGTCCGGTCAAACTCCACACTCGGGGCGCCGCCAAAGATGTGCAGCTTCGCCTTGCCCAGCGGGTCGTCTTCGAGAGGCGCCAGGGGCAGCGTGATGCGGTCGGCGGCAGACGCGGGGTCGATGAACCCATAGCTGAAGAGCATCTCTGCCCCGGATTTTGCGTCACCGTACGAGATTGTCATCTCATCCCCAGACAAGACCCTGCATCCCGGTCGCAGGAGCAGCACCACCTCGTCCTTGCTGTTTTCTTCGTAATACGCGTTGGCCTGGGCTGAGTGGTTCGCCAGGTCCAGCACCGGGACCATGGCCTCGCCTGACTTGGGAAGCTCCAGGCAACGGGAGCGGAACCAGGCGTCGACACGGGCCCAGTCGATGAGGGATACCTTGTCGGATTCCCAGAAGAGTTCGTTCCAGAAGGGAAGGGCTTCTGAGGTTTCGCGGAGCTCATCGAATTCGTCGGTCAGAGTAACGATCTTGGCAGCGGTGGCCGACTAGCTGTTTGTCAGAACGTGATCCTGATATACCTCAAGTATGCCTAGTCTTCTTCAGCCGCAAGCTTCTTGGCTTGTTGGTCGGTATGTTGAGGAAGTATGTGTTTGTGTGTCTGCATGCATGGCCAGTTACGGCATGGTGTGATGCTTATGAAGAACGGAAGTCCAAGACTGGAAAGCCTCATGAGCTTACCTCAAGTGATGTTCCAACCAGCATTTCACGTTCCTGCTCAGTCCAGAGCGTCGTAACGGGCACCTGCGGCGGTAGAAACTTGACATACTCGGTCCACGGCGTCGACACGCCACCCTTCATAGTCGTCTTGGGCCTATCCGACAGCACCATCTGCGTCAACAGAAACAAGCAAATATCATGCCGTGTAGACTTTCCCCCGCTCAAGCACGTCAGCACAACTGATTCTCATCTTGTTCATCATGAGATTTGAGGTCTGCGCGCCCTAACCTTGTGCCCGCACGCATCAAGCAGCTGGCGGAAGTTCTTGTCCACCTTGGCGTAGCTCTCGACGGCCTCGGCGGAGAGCACCAGCTCGTGCGGTATCCTGAGCAGCGTCGGGATGTCGAACGTCTCCTCCTCGCGGCTGAGCTCCTTGTTCACGAGCAGCCCGAGCCCGCAGCCGGGGATCTCGCGCGCCTCGACGTCGACGAGGTCGACGTCGTTGAACATGGCCCATGTGGGCAGGGTCTCGACGGGGAGTTTTGAGGTTGCCATTGCACCTTTTGTTGGATGGTTTCGGTTAGTGGAATATGAGATGAACCTCCTCGGCTTTCAATGTCCGAGGTTTGGATTGGTGTTGAGGCGGGTGCCGTTTACCGGGCGGCGGCCGTGTTTTTTGATGAGGACCTGGGAGGGATGGTGGGCTTGCGGGCCGAAGATTCGGAGTCCGGCAGCGGCGGGGGAGGTTTTCTGTGTGCGTCTACGGGCGGTGGATCACAGACCTTGGGCTGGTAATCCGGGAATGAGCGCGGAACCTCTGACAGATGGTGCACTTTGGGCTTCCCAAGAGAACTTTTTGGTTCGATTGACTTGAGATGCAGTGGTTTAGTTGAGAGATGAGCTGTGTTTTCCCAGCAGGATGGATGAGGCAATTCTTCGTTGGCGTCCGTCCTTCTGTGGAACGGCCCTGGAAGAAGGAAGGATCCTGACGTTTCCAAGCTGGCTTCAGGGCCGCCGCACCGTCCAATTTTCTCGACCAGTAAACCCGGGTTGTGCGCAGTCTCGATGTTCATGCTGCTACTAGCGTGCTATGCGTTGGAGAAACAGGAAAACGTCCAAGACTTTTTGACTGGGTATTCATGTCGAAGTTGGACGAGGCAAAGCAGTGATTGCATCGTTGGTTTTAGCAGGTATTCGCGTTTGCCACGCGGGAGACCGCTGCTAGGAGAACTGCAAGCAAGCGAGAAACCATCTAACTCTTCGTTTGTCCCTTGACATGACCAGGTTCAAGAGATATATCAAGCCTTGCCTGCACCTATTTCCGTTCTATTCTTACTTATTCATTTTGCTGGATTTCGTTTGCCTGCGTCTTCAACGTCGAAATTCCGTCTCATCTCATATGAACCTCGGTGCGAGTCACCACGCTCTGCCGTCGCCAATCGCCACCAAAACCAAAACCATCAGCTTTCCTCCCTTCGTCTTAACTTTCTTGCATTCTGCCCCGTTCGACTGCCCGTTCATCTTACTTGCCCTTCCACTGCCTCCGACCGTATGTTACTCAACACCGGGCACAGCTCATCCTCCCCCACCGGGTAGGTGTGCTGAGTGCGACGACCCCACCACAACCTCCGCCCCGGCCAGCCAGCCCCGCTGAGCTAGATGGGTCAGCTTGTTAGCAAGAGTCTCCATCGTTGGGCGTGTAGCTCAGTGGTAGAGCGTCCGCTTTGCATCTTCATTGCAACTTCGTCTGCGGAAGGTCCAGGTTTCGATCACCTGCCCGTCCATTTCTTTTGCCATTTTGACGCATCTTTCGTTTTTATTGCATCTTCAGGCTTGATTTAAATTGCTTAGGAACGAATGACAATTCCATTTCTTTTGGCTAGTATAGTGCGTATTTAATCGTCTTGTCCCGCTATTGCGGATCATCTCAAACTTAATAGTATGCAACTAGATGCAACAACTAGTGACAAACTTTTGCATAGGATCTCAAACCAAGATCAAGGCTTTTATGCTCTTTATTTTTTTTGTCCTTAGCGTAGAATATAGCATAGCCTACTCCATCCTATAGATCTCCTTAAGACGCACTTATTTGCATTTACCTTACCTAAAACCCCTATTAGTGTGCGATTTACTACCCTTCTATACTACTTTTACCTATTCATACGTACTAACGCTAAAAATATATTAAGTAATATAAATTATTATATAAATTAATTATCAATAGCTTTAGAAGAGCTTCTTTTTATTAGAATCTATATATTATTATTATTTTCGTTTTTATAAGGTTAACTCCTCTTAAGTATATATATTAAAGTATTATAAAGAGCTAAAACTATTACTAAGTATATTAATTTAAAACTTATAATATTGTTATTATTTGTTTAGTTAGTATTATTAATAAATTAATATATATTATTATAAAATCTAAATATAAATTAACTATTAGTATTATTAATAAGCTTCTTTTTATTATATAATATTTATAATATTATATTTTATTTTCTAATAATAAAGTACTTTAAATATATTAATACTAAAGATCTTATTATTAAATCTATTTAGTAATATAAAGTATATATAATATAGTTTTCTTATTATTTATTCTCTTTATTAATACTATATTTAATCAAAATTATATTAATATTATAGAGTAAATAATACTAAAGCTATTAAGTAGCAAGTAATAAACTTAGTTAAAAAAGTTACTGTTTATATACTATTTTAATAATAAATTAATGACAAAGTTTATTAAGTATAATATCTTAATAGTTTAAATTTATTATTAATAATAAGAAGTATTTAGAAATATATTGAAACTATATTAACTAATAAGTTTTAAGTATTATAAAATATTATTAATCTATAAAAATGCAATTTTTAAGCTTTTATATAATAAAACTAATTATTATTTTAATAAAGTTTAAAGTTTTCTTATAGAAGAGTTTAATTTATCTACATCTATATTAATAATCTCTCATTACTTTAAAAAGATCTAATAAAAGAAAAAGAAGATTTAATATATTATTTAGTAATAAAACTAAGCTATATAAGAAGTATATATTATATTAATTTATAATTATACTACTAATATATTTATTTTATTAATAAAAGTAGTATTAATTATTAAAGTAGTATTAAATATATAAGTTAAATACTAAAAAGTATAAAGCTATTAAAGTAAAATGTTATAAAAAGAGGTATATAATACCATACTTTATTAGCTATTATGATTAATAGTTTTTTTCAATTATATTATTTATCTGAAGTATATAAATGTTAATAGCTTCTTATTTTAAATTAAGAAATTTATACTACTAAAAATAGAGAAGTTTTTTAATTTAAAATTAATTTTAGTTATAAATAATATAGTATAATATAACTAGAAGTAGTTAAAAGATATTTATTAATAATTCAGTATTAAGTTACTATATTTATTTATATACTTATTAGATCTTAACCTTATTAAGGCGTTTTTTAGTAAATTTAAAAACTACTTATAGAAGTTATATATAAAATATAAATAGATTAAAGTAATAAATACTTTCTTTATAGATTCTTTTTATAATTATACTTTTAAAATAGCTAAAAATATTAATACTATTTTATATTACTTTTATTACTGTGGTATTTATATTAAAATAAATAGAGATATTAATAGAGAGGAAAGCTTATTATAAAGTTAGGTTTATAGCTATAGTTATATTTAACTTCAATATTATTAAGAGCTTTTGTACTTAAAAGAATATAATATTAATATAAAATTAAAATAATTTAATTTTAATAGTTAGTTAACTTTATAATACTTTAATTATAATATATTTCTCTTTAGCTATAATATTAGAAGTATATTTTGTTTATTAGATAAACTACTACTAATTATTAAAATTAAGATCTTTATATTTATATAAAGAAGTAAGAAAAACCTATCTTTATTTATTAAAACTTATTATTATTATTATTATCAAGTAATTAAGTAAGAGAAGTAATAAGAGAGTAAATATTATTAGTTACTTTAATTGGAAGTTTTTATTTAATAATATTAACTAGAAGTATTATATTATTTAGAAGTATTATATTATTTATTTAAAAATCTATTAGCTTTTAATATTATAAAGAAATAAGTATAAACTATGGTTAGTTATTAAATCTATAATATTTTATTTAATTAGTAATTTATTATATAATTCTCAATTATCTTTATAATACTTATAGAGATATTATTTTTATTAAACTAATTAGTTAATACTTTTGAAAAGGATTTAAGTTAGAAATAAGTTTATAGAATAGTATTAAAAGTAATAGAGAGATTAATATTTTATTTAGTATCTTTAGTCCTTTTTATTCTTTATCAATATTTTGAATATTTATAGAGAAGTTATGATATAAACTTATTTTAAGAAATAAATAGAGAAAAGATAAAATTAATAAATCTTACTTCTTAGTATATAATAATATTAATAATAACTATATTATATTAATTTTAATTCAATCTAAAACATATTACTTTTAATAAAATAGCTATAATAAGGAGCTTTTAGCTAATTATAAAAAAGTGAACTAAATCTCTTATTAGTTTTAATAGAAGTAAAATAAACTTAATTAAGAGGAATAATAATAACTTTAACTTTTAAAATAAAATAAATATAAGAAAAAAAGTTTTATAATAATAATAATATATATAAACTTATAATTAAAGTTATTACTTAATAGTTTTAGTTATAAATAAATTTTATAAATAAGTAATATAACTTATTAGTATTAAAAGTAATAAATAATAATATTAACAAAGTTAAAAAGATATAATAACTAGAAATTAATAATATTAAAACTATTATTAAAGTTATTACTAAAGCTATTATTAAAACTATTATAAAATTATTAATTAATCTTATTACTAAAGAAAATAACTTATTTAATAAATATTTATTATTATTTCTATTATTATTATTTCTATTTCTATTATTATTATTATTATTATTATTATTATTATTATTATTATTATTATTATTATTATTATTATTATTATTATTATTATTATTATTATTATTATTATTATTATTATTATTATTATTATTATTATTATTATTACTACT